>NC_050174.1:7275569-7425569 GCF_008315115.2 Sander lucioperca
ATTTTGTTGTTTTTCTACCAGTTCATGCAGGCACGCTCTTTGTGAACATGTTCGGCTGCCTGGCCTGGTTCTGTGTGGATGCATCTCGCGGTGTAGATTTTGGCCTGGCCATGCTATGGTTTCTGCTGTTTACCCCTTGTTCTTTTGTCTGCTGGTACAGACCGCTTTACGGGGCTTTCAGGTAAGCAGATACATGGAAAATTGCACCGTCTTCTGCAGCATTAGAAAGAAGCAGAAACATGTCTCTGTAGACAAGCACCGTGTGCTGATAAAGCAAGTATGAAACTTGTAAAATGAGGTGGGCAGTTGACTTTAAAAATATTTTGCAGGGTTGTAGAAGCTCATTCTTTATCATATTTTCATTTTCTAATTCCCCCATAATACATTTGCTGTATGGGAAGAGAGTACAAAGTGAAGATATGGATAAAGATAGACTTTCACATAGAAATTCACGTTTAATGAAGGATGAATTAGTAACGGAGTTGTAAAAAATGCCTTTTATTTTATTATCCAAACATTGATCTCTTTCTACCTTGTTCTCTGTGTCCACTACAGGAGTGACAGTTCATTCCGCTTCTTTGTCTTCTTCTTCGTCTATATCTGTCAGTTTGGAGTTCACGTTCTACAAACTATTGGCATCACTGGCTGGGGAACATGGTGAGTATTTTGTGTTTTTACTAATTCTGTACCTCCACAAGTGTGTACTAAAGTTCACTCACATTGTCATTGTTTTGTTTTGCTAGTGGTTGGATCGCAGCTTTAACTGGTCTGAACACCAGTATCCCAGTGGGCATCATCATGTTACTGATTGCAGCTCTGTTCACTGCACTCTCTGTGGGCTCGCTCATTATGTTTAAAAAGGTAACACAATCACAAAGGGCCTCGCAAGATGTCAACACCGATTCCTATGTTTAATAGACTCTACCTGAGTAGCTACATTAGCATCTGATTATTATTAAAATAAGGTTAAAAACAGGCTACTGACGCAAATTATTCCAACACAAGCACTCTTAATGAATGTTTATATTGTTTGAATGGAGATTGGACAGACGTACTCTGACTAACATACTGATCGTGATAGGAAATGTGAGTCCAAGCAGGCACTATCATGGTTGCAAGAATAAACACAATACTGTGTGTCATTTTTATTCACTACTAATGTTGAGACTAACGTCAGTGTTGTGATTAGCCAGAAGGCGTAACATCTGCCTAACTGTATCATTCAATGCTGCTAAAGGCCTTGCGGTAGATTTAAGTCACTTGACATGATTCCAACTAACGTTTTTTCTGCTCTTTCCAGGTGCACGCACTGTATCGTACCACCGGTGCTAGTTTTGAGAAGGCTCAGCAGGAGTTTGCAACTGGGGTCATGTCTAACAAGACCGTTCAGACTGCGGCTGCCAACGCTGCAGCTAATGCTGCATCCAATGCTGCTCGTGGGGCCTTCAAACCTCAGCCATAAACTGACACACCTGCATACATGCACACATGCTCACACATACAAGCATATACAAAAAAACACCCAAAAGTTAGAGATGCACAACTCTGGCCCTGCAGGCTCTCAGATCAAATTGATTCTATTTATGATTGTTGTTATGCTAAGATTGCCCTGCACTTTGCTTAAAAAGCACAAAGAGTCACAGCCAGAAATAACAGAGAAGTTAGTCAGATAAAGTAACCAGAGTTGTTCACCTTAACTTTAAATCAAATTTCAGTAAAAGCTATCTGACATCCTTCCTGTCGGCTTTTTAGTCAGATGACTGCTCACATCCCTTGATACATCCACTAAGTGACTCAAGGTTTGCTCTGAGTGTGTGTGGGATTTCATTTCCCCACTCTCTCACTCGCTCTTTCGCTTTCCTTGTTCTGCTGGCACCTTGAGGAGATGTTAGATCAGGCAGAGGTTAGCAGTTCTAGCATATGTTTTTTTTTTTTTTTTTGCCATGGTGATGACCTCCAAACAGCTTCCTGCCTGGTTAATACAGTTTAGAGTTATGAAAAGTGATAATCTGATCATGGTGTTTTGCGCATAGTTCTGTTTTTTTTGTTCACATCCCGAAAGTACACCGTATGTTGGCTGGGCCTGTGTGTGAATATGTACTTCAGAATTGTGGCTCTGACTTATTTTACTTTTTTTTTTAATTCAGTGCTTGGTCATTGTGCTCCGAAAGGTCAATTTGACCTTGTCTTGCATATGTGCTTCTATTCTGAGACAAATACCGTCTTGGTAATTCATACAAGTAGAATATGTTGGTATGTTCTTATTTAAGGACCTGCCTGCAGCCCTCAGCAGTGCTCCAATGACACCTGTCAGTTGAACAATTATGGCCACTTTGTGTGCTACTTTGATTGGCAATGTGGGCTGGGTCTGTGGCTTTGACAGCATGATAACCACATGCATGTTTAGCACACTCAAGGTAGCGGTCATACTGTTACAGGCCACCAGTTCTCACCTCAAACCTAAAGAGGTTCAGTCAGATGCTTTAATGGCCTGCTGCATTAAAGGGGAAAAACATGAGACATTTTCATATTTTCATTATGTATGTATGACATTAACAGACTGCCATGTGGCTCCATCTCAGTTGTTTTTGTTGCCCTTTACACTTAGTTAAAAACTAACGCTGCTAGTAATCTGAGAGCCGCCGGGTCGTGGCCTCCTGCTGTCATGTTTTCTGTTGAAAAGGACATGTACCATTCATTCATAGAGAGAATGGAGAGAAGTGACCTGCCTTTTCTCACAGAAGATGACCTGTGGTAAAGCTATGTTTTTTTCTAGAGATTAACCTGCATACATAAACAAGTAAAAACATTGATACTGTGTATATTTACACAACATAGACTAACAGTCCATTTTCATTTTTACAGACAAAAAAAGTCAGTCCATTTGTTTTTCCTCTGTCAGTATTGGATTGCTGACATTAGACCTTTCATAGGCAAAATGAACATTAAGATAACAGAGGATTGGACTCGATGCCCATTCAGTGATATCACTAAGAAGCATTTATTTATATACAACAGTAACAGTGTTATTTAGAACTAAATTGTACAGACTACTGTCACTGAAGTGAAATATGGACGTGGGTTACATTTGTGTCTAGTTTAGCACCTCTTATTGTGGTGGTGAGTGAAGATGTGAATGATAATGACTGATGGCTGGTACTGCTGTTATTACAAATGTATGGACTGAACATCATAGTGGATTAAATACTTCTGTGACTGTTACAAAGTTAAAGATCAATAATTGGTTGTGGAATAAGCCTACATCTCGACAGTATTGTTTTTATTTGGAAATACTTGTTTTAAATTCGTTGCACATTTCTTGTTTTACGTTGTATTGCAAAAGACAAAAATGTTTTTATTTATGGTGTAAGTTATGGTTTAAGTTGTTTGCATTTCAATTTTGTTTGGTTTAATTTGACATTATGTATTATGTTTGTGTGGTTTTGTAATGACATGATCATAGCATCAGCTAGATTTAAAAGTGTTCAATGACTTTGCAACTTGACCCTGCAAGAGGTGTGCTTGTGTGGAAGGGGATGTGTGTAGGATTGGTATGAAAGGCAAATAAACTCCCTCAAGTGTTATTCTATGTCCTGAAAAGCTGTGAGAAAACTACCAAATGTCCATATGGATTTGTTTTTAAATCTTGGTTTGTGATGTGCTCCCTTGCCATGTTTTACTTTAAGATATTACACAAGTTTTCTTTGCTACAAACACCCACATGATTTCCATGATACTTTAACAGTTGTTATTTGAAGCCATGCCACAGTGGGTCATTTCTTGATGTATTTGGGTGTGCTGGTCGGCAGTACAGAACAATGTATTTGAAGTTTTCTGACACAAAACTGTGTTTTTGACGTGTGAACATGTTATTTCACTGAATCAGAGAAGAAACTCATTCAAAAGGGACACCTGTATATTTTGTAAAGTTAATAAATTTGATCCCCATTAACAATCCCATGTAAAAAGAAAACGTAATGCACTCGTCTGGCCTTTGTCGCATGTGGAATAGTTTGAGTTTTGTATATTTATGGTATTAACATGAAATAAAATTTGAAAAAAATATTGGTTTACTTATTTTCAGAAAGTTACATAACTTTTGTGTACATTATTGTCAAAAAAATATTTAAACCAAAATTGTCACCAAATATTTGCTTAGGATCAGTGGAATCCATGTAGCCATGTCTCCTCATGACCCATTCTCAGTTTTTGACCATAGAGGATTTGTGAGTAGTTCAACCAAAAGGTTGATGTTCACTGGTCAAACTCTTACATTTAACCAGGTTTAAGAGGATTGACAAAGTAAGCCCCTGAAATTATTTTGCAACCCTGGTTGGGAAGCACTGGTATGAGCTACTGTTCTGTGTTGTCTTCTTTCCATCTCTAGGTGTCAGTGTTTCCTCAGAATTTTGGTTTTACCAGGAAAGAAACATGAAAAAAGGAACTTCGTGAAAGAAAGGTTTTACAAACGTATCACCCATAGAATTACTAAAGAAGGCCTAGTTTATTTGAGTACAAAATACAGACAATCTCTCCTAACACATAACCTCTCATACATGCAGTATCATACAATGTGCCACGGATGCTGTTACTCTTGTTAATGTAACAAAAACAGCAGACAGTCAACATATTAATTTAAGCACAGACAGTTTAGAAATGTCTCCTCCTCTGTCCACTCACTCTCACAGCAAAAACACTATAGTTGAATTATTGCACATCTCATCTAAAATGAATAAAAGCAATCCCATGTTACATTTACAGCAACTTAATGAAGCATGGTTGGGAAAATGAAAACACGTGAACAGAATATGAAGCAATGTGAAATTAAGGACAAAGTGCAAAAGACAATCAGGTAATTTCCAAAAGTACCAAACAAATAAAGAGTTCTCTCTTAGTCATGGTCACACTAATTACCCATTTCATCTAGCAAAGACTCCACAAACACCTTTTGAATTTTTATCAACTTGTTTGTTTCTCTGACATCTTTACAAAGCCAGATTGTGTCTTTATGGTGTGTCAGGTAACCCATGAAAAGCTCTGGTGCAGCCTGCTTTATCTGGCTGTGAGCAAACATCCCCTCAAAGTTCAGCACAGTGAAACATATGGCGAGTCTCTGTTCCTTTTCTGCTCTGTTCACACACTGCCAGTTAATAAGCTGCAAGAGACTCACACACAATCTAACAGGGGGAAACTCCCTTTAACGTGAACAATCCCTTAAGTGGCACATGTAAAGTTAGCTAGAGAGTCGTACTGTCCTGCTGTGCCATACAATCAGAGCATATGGACATTTAGAGAACCTCAACAGTTTATGTCTGCAACACACACACACACACACACACACACACACACACACACACACACGGAACTCGAGTGGACACATCTGCTTGTATTCAGTGGTTTGCTGAGGTTTGCAGGTGAACCGTGTAAAGGAACATTATAATGACTTACAAACATACACACTGTTTGACTGGCAGTGTTTAACCTGTCCACAATAATGCTAACAACACATCCACTACCAATTTCTTTAACTAATCTGCTTTTTTAGTACAGTGGTTTGTTTAAGGAAATAATTTTTACAAAAATAAACAGTATCTTGGTCAAAAACATTGGATAAGTCTACAGGTAATGCTGCTGTAGCCTTTTTGGCAGTTGCATCAATCATCATTTAGGCATGAACACCATGCCTTACGATTTAGAAAGTGGTTACAGAGGCTTCTATCTTCTCAACAACCAGCTGATTATTTGTATGAAGAAAATCACTCAACACAATGTCTGTCCTCCCTCCACTGAGATCTACAAGTGGCCATATCAGAGAAATTAAACCAAGGATGATTTCCTGGAGTTTCCCAAGGTTTCTGAAGGCTCAGAGCAGGCAGATCAGACTCTTCCCCTCTTCAATCTCCTCCTGAACCTTATCACTGGAGGTGGCAATCTCAGCCTGTGCGGACAAAACGGCACACAGGAAGGATCCCAAAGTTCCTCCTATCGCTGCGTAGAACGCCCAGCCGAGTGAACACAGAGCCGGCCTAAAGGGCAAGGTCTCAGGGCCGCAGTAGCTGATCACCTTCTCTGAACCCCAACCGGCAGGGTACAGCATGAGGCCCACCATCAGCAACAGGCCTGGAGGGAGAGCAGATAATGAGACAAGGGGTTTAGTCACGTACACGTAAACATCGGGGCTGGAAGCACAGACAGATCACAGTGCAGCTGGGAACATAGTGACTCAGCTCTGGTGAAGAATAGGTGTATTTTCCAGCTGACAAGCATTTGATTTGTGATGAAAGCAAAGACCCCATTTGACCGCTTCCACAGTGATGTCACATAATGATAGATTACCTACTCGACAGACCTGTCGAGCCAAACACACCTGAAGGAGCTCATTGTTATAGAATAATGCAAAAAGACTTGGTGAGGTTTGGTTGGAATATCTAACCTCCAACTAGGGAAAAAGTTCATTGGAACGCCACTAGATGTTGCCAACTTGAAAACTCAGATGTTTCAACTTGTAATCTCAATAGCGACACAGAAATTCCCTTAAGGCTATGGCATGGTTATAAAACATACAATAGGCTTGCATGGACGCGTAACCACTACAAACTCTTCGTCACAGATCCCAGATTATTACCATTAGCTTTGGTAGCAAGTGAGGAGCTGTTCAGCTTCTTATGTTTGCCCATGGTTCTTCCCTGCTTCCCTGAGGGTGCTTATTCTGTGGAAACTTCCAATTTCCTTCCTTTTTTACTGGCAACTTTAAACATGTGAACCCAGAGGAAGCATAGCCTATAAATGTGTATAAATGTGTAGATTTTAGTTTTTGGGGGGGCATGCAATATACATATATATCTCATGATCAACACTACACATTTTTGCAAACAAAAAGAAAAAGTTGCAAACTATTTGACCATTATCGTTTTTACTTCAGACCTCTATTTAGCAGAAATCATAGCAGATCATCTTGTTTGTCTGTGTTATTTTAGCATGCATTTGGTTTGGTTTAGTGACATGATATGGTCATATCCTGTAAATACAACATACATATACACAACATATCTGACTTTGTCAGGGACAGAACAATAAAGTTCTGGACCTCTTTATTGTCTCTTGTGTTTTCACAGTCCAGCCTTTACTAGGACAGAGACAGGCATTCAATGTCTGACATTAACATATATATATAAAAAAGAAAAGAAATAAACTAGAAAATTAAATCATGTGAATTATGAGTTCAAGTTTTATAAGTTTGGTCAAGTGTACATTATGTATGATTAAGATACACTACTGTGCTATGGGATGTGGGGTTTGATTTAAATTGGGGATCTTTGTTATATGTCATCTCTCTCACTCTCTTCCAGTGTTTCCTATCTTTCTCAAAAACTTGAGTGGAACTGATTCCTGAGAGCACAGTTTGTGTGGAAGATTCTGGACACAGAATTACTTTTTCTGTGTCAGATGTGTTAAACACAGACAGATATCTCACCTGCGATAGCCTGGAGCAGTCCACAGATGTTGAATATGCTCTTCTTCAGGATGCTCTGGAAGCACAGGCTGAAGATGGAGATACAGGCTACTCCTCCTAGCACTAACACCCCTGCTGCCAGAAACAACATGGCAGCCTGCCAGAAGCCACTGGCCACTTCTCCAAACGTCCCAGCGTAGGGCCCGCAGCTCACCCCTACTCCCCGGGCCCCGACACGAAGGCAGCGGCTGTAGAGGCCGAGAGACGGCCGGTACTCCCCGGAGTCCACTCCCGCCCCACTCGCACTGGAGTCCGACCGGGGGAATCCCAGCAGCCAATCAGGGCTCATGAAGGCAATGAGCTCAGCAAAGGCCACTACAATACTGAGCAGTGTCCAGAGCATGGAGCGGCATGTTACAATAACATGGCACATGGTGTTAACGCTTTCTTAGAAGGTAACAACCAATAAAAATTAAAAATAAAATAAAAATTTGAAGACTTGATGTCCTTTAAAAGGGAAAGAGTACTGATACTGGAGAGTTTAAATTCCTTTCCTTACAAAGAGAAAGGTCCAGTAGATTCCTGTTCTGATCTTATCCTCTCTGAGCAGATGTTTTCCCTTCTCTCACGATACTTTCTTCTTTGCTTTTCCCTCTTCTTCTTCTTTGGTCATCCCTAATAGCTACAACGCACCGAAGCAGCTTCCCTCAGCCATGGTACCGTCTGAAAAGCACACCTACAGACACAGAGACACAAGAGGTTCAGAGACACACAGAATCTGTATAGATATGACGCGGAAGTAACTGACACTGTGTACAAGGGGGAAAGGGGGAGAAAAGAGGGACTCAGTGTACGAAGGCTGAACGGCGACCGGTTTCTCATCCAATATGAATCATCAAGCTCCCTTATGTTTGCCCCACAGGATGTCTAATGTGTATCATTGTCATCAAATAGACCCAAGATCTTCCCACAGAGTGCTACTTCACATTCACTAAAAGACAGCTGTGAGTGTAGCATGAGCAACACATCCAGATGTCTGTTGGAACAGTCAAGATGAATCACACACACAAAACTTCAGGTTTATACCGTTGTCATTTTACTTACAATTACTGGGTCTTTCTGTGATTGATTTTATCTGCAAAATGACAGAAGCCTTGTGTGTTTTGCCACAGAGCAGCTGTCAACACAGATCAGCGCAGAGCTCTGTTGCTGCATGCCGCATTCTTACAGTAACACACAGTGTAACATGCCAGATCCTCACTGCTGTAAAGAACACACATGACAGGGCAGCCTCTAGCTCACCCAATAAGAGTGTTCGCCCCATGTTGGCTGAGTCCTGCAGCAGCGCAGGTTCGAATCTGACCTGCTGCCCTTTGCTGCGTGTCATCCCCCATCTCTCTCCCCCTTTCATGTCTATCCACTGTCACTATAATAAAAGGGAAAAAAGCCCCCCAAAAAATAATCTTTAAGAACACACATGACATCAGCTGGAACTCCATCATTCAGTTCACTATTCAAATTACAGACTGAATAAAAATTTAATTTCTTTGTTCTTTATTCAACAGAATAACATCAAAACCTGATTACAAATAACTTGTAACTTGTAACAGATGACATTTTCAGAGATCTCAGTCCTGTGTGTGTGTGTGTGTGTGTGCGTGCATGCGTGCGTGCGTGCGTCAGTGTTCAAGTGTGTGTGTATAAGGAACGTGTATAGGTCCCAATCAAAGTGATTGTGATACTGTTGCTATGTTATGATTAAGTTGCTGTGAACACACTGGCCTCGGCACGGCCATGGTCTCATGGGAGAAAGGAGGTTTTCAGAAGCCCTCTGATGTCATCATCCAGCATTATGATACACACAGGAAAATATGCGGGATCTAGTTTAAACACAGCGTAGTCAACTCTGCGGTCTTGGGGGATCTCACTGGTATAGTCAGTGATCTCCCAAAAAAAGTTGTGAGAAGTTCAATGGGTCTATTCACACAAATTACAAAAATATTTTAACTTTTCTCTCTAATTCTTACTGAACGTGTCATTTTGTTGGTGATGAAAAGTTCAGCACAAAAACATTCATTAAGAGTTACAAGTTAGTCTGATCCCCTGAGGAGAATAAGGATGGTTAAGGTTATACATAACCTCCCCGCCAGCTTCCATTCGAGGTGGTTAATCATCCCACTACATCTTTAGGGAATGAACAAACGATCTGAGTCAGTTCAAGGCAAAAACACTTCAGCCACAAAAGAGCATTATCTCATGCGACTAAAAAGGCTGACTGATTCATCTGAGGTCGGGGTTGAGTAGAAACCAGCTGAACTGGGTCACAATAACAAAGTCACAGGCATGACATGAACATCTGAAGAGCGCAGGTAAGAGATTTGAAACACTTAAGATGCGGGTGTAATTCAGTTCAACAGGATTCGGTCATGTCTGACATTCATGGTTGTTTTAAAGTAGTTTGACAGTAGTTGCGACAGGTTTGTTGTGCTCAGGTTTGCTTTGTCTTGAGTTTGAAAGTGATGCCTATCTGTAACATTCCCAGTCAAGTTCATCTCATTCCATCTATTTAGTTTGAGCAGAATTTCAGGGGCATGTATCGTGAGGATGACCTGTCAACCTATCTTCTTTCAATTTAGACCATCACACAGGTTTCTGCAGACAATAAGAAAAGAATATCTAAGGGAAACATGTTTGCATTTGTTATTCTACTTCCAGAGAATTACAGAAACAAGGAAAAGTACAATATAATCAGGTACAGTATTTGAAGTGTGTTTATGTATTCCAGAATGGTTTGGGGTGTGCCCTATTCTATCACAGTCCTTGAGTTTATTCCTGGCCTCTTCACAAAACCATGGCTCTCCTTATTGTGATCACAGTTTCCATTCTGCATTTGTTACAATGGTTTCACACAACAGCACTCACTTAGCCTGACTCACCACACAGACACAGTGTTTGAGCGCTATTTATTGCAACCATGACAATAAAGAAATGTATTTTTTTCAGTGTGTGCATCCTGAATAAACATATGTGTGTACAGGTATGTGTGTACAGTAAATGTGCATGTTTGTTTGAATGAGTTTATTATTTTCAGCCATCCAGGCTACAGTTTTGGTTTCTCCGTGGAGCCCTCTGTTTACAGCTGATTATAGTCCATCCAGGCCAGGCATGGTGCTGTCTGTTGAGACTACAAAACCCTCAAATTAGCAGCTCTGCCTCTTTAAACTACAGGGATGGAGCCTAAACATGCCTTGTCGAGGCAGTCAGCAGGCACCTTGTGTGATCTCCCCCAGTTCTTACAGGAAATCTCTTCATTCATACCTCATCATGGTTCTCTGTAGTCTCACTAAGGACTGCACTCAAAGGGAGGTGAAAACTTGAAGGGACTTTTTATAGTGGGGTAAGGAGCACAGCATTTTGAGGAAGTATGTCATGTACATATATATGTACATTAATGATTCTAACACACACAATGACCCCTTTTAACATCTTTATTTGATACTAAAAAGGAGTATCAGTACTGTTCAAATGCTACATATTGGCTGATAATGGAAAAACACCTAATATGTCTTTAGCACTAGGTTATTAATGCTCCAATCATTTGCATTTGATATTCTAATATGCACATCTAGTGATTTGCATGTGTGTGGTTGCATGCGTGCATGTTTTAAAGTGTGCATGCTGCAGTGTCATTTAGCGAGCAGAAAGGTCACTACATCCTGAAAATGATGAATACTTTCCACTTGTTTGCTTGTTGTTGAACAGACTTCTGGGAAAGTACTTTAACAACACTTCCTTGAGAAGGTCAAGATTTTCTGCGTGTTTATGTGAGCGCTGAGGGAGGAGCCATTTACACTTCACGGCACATCAGACACAGAATTATAACTTATTCATAACCAGGCGATCAAGGCACTGTGGGTGAGAGGTCTCAGCCTCCCAGTTGCTTTTGATATATATTTATCTTCAGACTGTCAGATCTTTGTTACTGCAGCTCTGCGTGTGCCTGTGGAGTCACCGTCATAGATATGCATCATCACAACCAACACTGATAGATCATGGAGTCTTATGCTTCTTTCATGACTCCTCCACGATGCTGAGTTTGACTGATGATACAGTAGATATGCTACAATATGAAAGCAGTAATGTGGTTCTGCATCTGATCTGGACCTGCTCATTCCCACACCGCTGCCCTGTCCTGACAGAAACCAAGCCTGCCACACAGGATTATATGCATGTAGTAAAGGCCTGAAGCCAACTTACACAGTTTTCCAATCCTTCATTCAGCAAGCCAACATGAACAGTCTCCATGCTGCTATGAGACAAACTTTCTCTCATGGAATTTACAAAAAAATACAACCCACAGGCCAACAGCCAGCCATGTGGACTACACGTTTGGCTGTGAAAACCTGTTGGCCAAGCAGCTTGAATGCTCAATAAAAAATTCTACTAATGAAGCGTAACATAAGTTTGAGCCAAGCCCTTTCAACACCCCAGATGAAGCAGTGGATACGAGGCATATGTGGGTCAGTCAGTTGGCCGTTAGTTAAAAGGAGCCCGCTGAGTAGTAAATCTACAGTAATTAGGCTGAGATATCAGCAAAAGCTGTGGTAGCATGCCAAACTGCTGAGGTAATGAGTGCTGGCCACTGTAGTCTGCTTTAGAGAGTGAAAGTGAATGAGGACTGAAGGCGGGTGGTTAAGAGATCTAAAGCACATCACAGTTGAACCAGACTGTTCTATAAAGAGGTTAGACAGAGCCCTCAGAGTTTGCATCTATTTACATAAATACAATTGTGAAAGATGATGGAAACACTTTTGTTTCTCTATAATGGGCATGAGCTTGTCCCTGTTTAGGAAAGCGTATTTGAGCTGTTGGATCACCCACCCAGATCAGATGACCCCCCAGTTGATCTGGGCTGGGAGGACTCCATTAGCTCATTTTCTCTTAACACACAGATCCTGAACCGGAAACCTCAAACCAAGGCAATCTGTTCCCTAAGCTGCTGCGCCTGGTCATGCATCTGGACCAGCCAGGAGGAAGGCCCTCCGACCAAAACCACATAAGAGGCTGCTTCGCCATCTTCAGGGCTACACACAGCTACTCAAACAAGATGTGGACAGTGAGGGAATCACAGGCCACTGATGAGGGTATAATCCCCCTCTGTATTTCCAAGAATCAGGAAAATACAAAAAAAAAAAAAAAAAAAAAGAGATGTGAAACTAGTATGATCCCAGTCAGGGTTGGGCAGGACCAAACATATCCCTCGTTCATAAAAGAATGCAGTTGAGCTCCAGGTGAAGTGAGGGAGAATGAAGCAATGTAGCTTGAATACTGAGCATACACCTCCCACATATCTAGGAAATATCACACCCTAAACTTTCTCAATCAATTGCTTAATTATTTTCAACTAAGGCATCATTCTCAGTCTTCATCAAGTTTCTGTTCTGTTGGGGATGATGCAAGAACAGCAGGCAAGCCGTAACATAGCCGGAATAGAGACATCCATGCCCTTCAGCGATGCCCCTTAAATTCTCATTTATATCTACTGAACAACACCCGGCTCTTCTTTGCCCCCAGCAGTCTGAAAGGCAGATTTGTGAACTTGTGAAACCCGAACCGTGACTACTATCAGATTTGAAATGCCAAACCTTTGAGCAAAACTTTTAAAACTAAAAATGTGAGAACTTGCACACAAAACTAATGAGTTGTACATTATGGCTGCCTTTGATTGCCACACCTAAATCTGTAGCCTTAACAGCCACCTGCTTTCACAGCATGCTACAAACAGAGGAAACAGTAAGTCATGCCAAATATACAAAGCACCAAAGAGACACAAAGATGAGTTCAGCTTCTTTGGTTTACATGAAGCTTTCTCAATCCTCCCAGATATTATGAAACAACCCGAGCTGCTCTCTTCAAGAGCTCTTTCTTGCTAACCATAACCATTTGAGCCACTGCTTTGGTAGCCCTCCATAAACAGTGAATGAAAGAGTTGCAAGAGGAGAAAATGTTTCCCATGGATAGGCATTTACCACAACTTGTGTCTCATGACTTCAGCCAGTGAGTGAAGGCGGCCATCAAAAGCATCTTTAGTGCTCCAGAGTTAGTTTAGATTTATTTTACAGACCCAGATTAAACACTGTAAAACAATTCAAGCTGTAAGAAGCCATTAAATGTTGTTCCCCGACTGTGTATAAAGAATGAAGACATGCCAACAGTTCTAGCTTTCAAATACAACTAGGGTCCTGAGGTTTCGATGACAATAATAGGCCATAGAAATGTAAACAACAAGTCAACAGGGAGAAGCCCTCCAACAGTGTACTGAAACAACACAGCCCACTTTACTGACGAACAAACAAAAAACAAATACACACCCATAAACTGTGAAAAGGTGCCAGCCTTTGCTCACTCGTCCAGGTTATAATTGCATTAAAACGCATGACTTCCCAAAAGGAAAGTATCAGCCAAGCCCGTTTGTGCGCATGTTTTTGTGAGTGTATGTGCCAGAAAGCCTGAATAAAATCAGCCCACTTCATCTGGTGCCACTCAACTCAAACAAAGGCTGCACAAAGACGTGACGACACCGGCCCCCTCACTCACTCTTCAGCTCTCAAAGACGTGCCACCGTTGGCCCAGAATGCACTCTCTCATTCTCAAAGACAGGCCGCTGTGGCCCCTAACCTTTTCAATCTGTGCAACACCCCGGCCCCTCACTCCCTGCGCCGACTCTGTAGTGGCCCCACAGTTTCTGACACACAAAGCCCATCAGTGACCCTCACATTTCACTTACACAAAGACAGGAATGACATGGCCTTACTCTACCCCCTCCTCATTTCTTCTGCTCTCTGTTTCTACAAAGATGATGGATGTACCACAAACTTTGTTCTTGTTCTTATGAACTCCAGTCCCTTTTACAGTGATGTTTGGACCACATAGGTGTTTTTTGCATGTTTACTAATAACTGATAGTTGCTTATACTTCATATTACTTCTTAAATTATAACTAAATAATTTTAGATTGGTTTAGATATCGACCTTCCAGGCAGCTACTGGTTTCCATTAATTACCATACAATATAAAAACTTTGTGATATAGGTAATCCATCACATCAAACATTTTGTCAATGTTATGCTATGCAGAAGAGGCAGAGTTACCCATTTATCTACTGTCTGGTATAAACCTCAATAAATCAATTTGACATATAGCCACAAGACAGTTTTTCTCCATTTACTAAGAAGCACAGCTTGTTTTTTCACTACTGAAAAATATCTCCTTTTGCTACCATCACATTACTCCATCCAGTGACACGTAACAAGTTTGCACTTGTCGGCTGAGGGTTGTCAAAACTCATTCTAGGAAAAGAAGGCAGGTTAGGGCAATCACACTAAAGTCAATAAAAGCACATGTTTACCATAAAATAAATCCTGGAATTTGTTGGATATTAAAAAGCTGATTTGTAACAGTGTTAACATTTTTGAGTGCTTTCTGAAAGATAGTAGTAATTCCCTCCTACCATCATTTCACTGTAGTTTGTCCTTGAACTCAGCTAGAATAAACACTGAACGTTTTCCTGGTTTTGTTTAGTTTATGATGTAGCATCACATCCCCTCTCAGTGCAGTGTGTATCAGGCAGACAGCTCCATGGGTGGCTCTCCTCCCTACACTTCAAGGACATGGGCTTGTGGTGGAAAGAAAAAAAATTGAGAGCAAAGGGCTGCTGCATGGACATGTGTAAAAGACAGAGTAAGAAATAAAAACAATTTTTTTTAAAAGTGCTGTGTAATAAGTAGTTAGGCTTCTCATGGAGGTGCTTTCTCTAATGGGCACTGTGATATCCAACTGCTGCCAGATGTTGCACCTGAACACAAAGTTGCAACTGTAGATATCTCACTTTCTCCCAATCCACATCCCTCCAAAAAAACGTTTAAATACCATTCAAATTGTCTTCAGGTGGCCATTTCAGAGTCAGTGAAGCATGCAAACTCCAACTGGGAATAAACAATTGCAATTAAAAGCTTGATTCTGAGAAAATAGATTTAAAGAGTTTTACTGACAGTTTGAGGAACTAAGAAGTAAGATTTTGTGCAGTGTGCGTGTGGGTGTAAAAATCAATCCAGGAACAACCGTTTCATTAATGACACTTTCAGCAACATGAGTCATATCTGCCAGCCAAAGAGGAGATGTGTGGAATCAGTGTCTAAAACAGCTAATTATGTTTTGTTATCGCATTGTCTTCTACTCACGGGAAGTCAACGTGGAGAGATTTTGCAGGCGCAAACGTGAAGAAGCTGTCCCTGTCCTTTGTTTTGAAACGCTGGTTCTCTTCCCGGTGCAGCCCCAACGCTCATTCACTTGAGTCTCCTTTCTTCAGGACGTTATTCTCCACTCACATAAAGCCAGCCCACTATCATCTGACGTCGGCCTTTCTCCTCTTCCCTCCTCCCTCCCCCTTTTCCCTTCCCCCACTCCGTTTGTCAGAGAGAAAGAAGAAGCAGAAGAGAAGTTGCAGAGATGATGTGAAAGATGATGACGAGTTTCTGGAATCCTTAAATTCGCTTCCCATAAACTCCTCCAAATAAACGCGTCCACACTGATTTATTCACGCTTTCTTTTCAGCTTTTTCTTTGTACACGTTTTTCCTCCCTTGACATTTGGACTGGAGTTAGACCAGTTAGACTTAAGTCACAAAAAATAGGACTTAAGACTTGGCCAGGATTTGACTTGACTTCCTAAAGTCAAGTCAAGACTTGTTTGAGTCTTGAAAGCAAAAACCTTCAAATATAAAGTTGTGAGTGACCTGATAAAATCTCAGAACAATACTGAGGCTGGTTGCCTTGCATATTAAATTATTATACTTATGTCTTAAAAGTACTGAAAGGATCTCAGCTATGTTTTTGTCATAATGGTCAGCATTCAGATACCTGGAAGACCTACACCTGACTCGCATTGTTTTTTACTTGGACTTTTCCTTAAAAGAATAGTTTTACATTTTGGGAAATACATCCATCTGCTTTCTTGCAAAAACACCCTGTAAAACCACAACATGCCACTTTTACACTTTGGCTTTATACAGATTAAACAAAGAATATGTAACATGTTTTTTCTTTGAAGGTGCTGGTAGGTGGATTTTGTTACCTTTGGACTAGACTATATCCTTGACGTTCAACTTCTGGGATTGCTCCCTTGGAGCAGGAAATTCCGCTGGATGCATATAGCCTATTTTCCGTTTCCTTCCGCTTTCTTTGTGTTGAAATTTTAAATTTGGTGGATTAATGAGGACTATTGTTGACTGCTCATCAGATCTCTGCATGGTAAATTGAGACAGCTAGCTAGACTATCTGTCCAATCTGAGTTTTCTCTCGCATGACTATTTTGCAGCGGCTCTGTGCGGAGTTTAGCTCCGCCCATGACGATTCTGATTGGTATAAAGAAATGCCAATAAACCAGAGCATGTTTTCCTCCCATCCCCGAATGCTATTTGGAGTAGCCAAACCCTCCTTCCGTGTGCTATGAAGGAGGGTCTGGCAAAGTGAGACTACCTTTGGACAGAACCAGGCTAGCCGTTATCCCTGTTTCCACTCTTTATGCTACGCTAAGCTTACGGGCTACCGGTTGTAGTTGTATATTTACTACATATTTGTTTGTGGAATCATATAGACCAGTGGTTCCCACATTTTTTCACGTTAAGGACCCACAAATTAGACCACGGACCCCACTTTCATCCCCCTTTTGCGTTAAGATGTTTTATTACAGAATGTGCATAAAGCTTATAAACCTAAATAGTCATACATTCTGTCATTGTGCTACTTATGGATGAAATTATAGTAAAAATAAATTATTCCACTTTTTTTATTTATAAAGGACAAAGCACATTAATCAACATTTCTGTAAATGTGCCAGAGTTAGCCAGCCGGCTAATTTTCAACTGTGGTCCTTTTGCTGAGGACCCCCTGGAACCCCCTCAAGGACCCCTGGGACCACTGGTATAGACAGCAGTGTCTCCAGCTCTGTGTTGTTTCACCAGGCATGCAGCACTAAGTAATAACAGAACCATGTTTTCTTCATGGGAGGCTCCAGAAAAGATTTCAGATAAGCTTCCCTGTGCATACTGTGTCTCCTCCTATAGAAAAGAAACTGTGTCTGTTCCTTCCTTTCTTCTCACACAGGAAGCTGAGCTAGAGACATGAACCACACTTATTACAGTGTGGTCTGTGGAACTGTGACAACTCAGGGACTGACTGTCCCATTGGGAGCATATACACTTTTTAGGGAGGGCAAATACATTGAAAACACTGGCAAAGAGAAGAAGAATTTGTGTGGCTTGTAAGTAATGTTAAATGGTGAAGGTGATAAATTGCTGAATGAAGTCCATATAGATGCTGTTTAGAGTCACTTAAGTCTCAACATAGAAAGTAACAGAGGTATGCTTTACAGACAGGTTTGGAAATAACATGTTCATGCTTTCATTATATGCAGGATGGAAACAATTGGCTTTTCTCAGGTCTCTGCATTGGCTTCTGGTGTGTTTTGGAATAATGTTTAAACTATTCCTGTTTTGTCTATAAGTCTGGATTAACTCATGTAGCAGTTCCAAGAGTAAAAACTAAACATGAAGAAGCAGCGTCACTTAATCTGATGAAGTGATGATATTTTTTATCCAAAAGATCAAATTTCAACTTCACTGTGACATCATAATGTTTTGCAGACATTTTTTCTGGCCATTATTCAACGCCATAACTCAGGAATAGAATGGGAGACATTTGGTCGGTTACTGAATTGGTGACCCTAATCTTGGGTGCCCACGGTGAAACTGTGGTGATTGTATAGATCTTCTGTGCTGCCGGGTTGAAGATGTGTGTGAAGCATCCATTTTTTGCCCAAAAAATACACTTAATACCTTTTATGAAATTGCTTCAAAGTCCTCACTACATATATTATATGAGTCTGGACAGACATGGATGTAAACTGCAACTTCACTGGTTGGCAAAGGCATACAACTGCAAGGCAGTAAATCTAGTTAAGCACTAAAATCACTTCAGTCAGCTCGTTATGTGATTATTTGGACGTCTTTTTCCTTCTCATTAAATTAAACACATGTAATGTACGTTTGGTGAAACTCATCCAGTGCAGCTTTTGTTTAGACTATCAGAAATGATGGTAAGCACAGATCCCAAAAGGTGTCAAAATTCATAAGGGTCTACTTGTCATCATGACGTTTTTAGGCTTCCCAAACATTGTGGGTTTCACCACATTGGTGTTTACTGCATTATCGCTGCATGCTGTTTTTGTTATTTTGTACAAGCCATATACAAAACACACACACACACACACAGCAACTCCTCTTCCCAGCCTGTTAACACCAGCTCTCATTTCCTCTCTGGGATGCTGCAGTGGGAGTTTGTTGAGTGCAGCTCTTCACGCCGCCCTCCTGACATTCTTCACAGCCTCAAACTTCATACCCTACAGTTTGTCTCCTCGCTCACACGGTGCCTTGCTTCTCCACAGCAGCCGAGCCTCTGTGTCATTTGGTTGGCCCTGCCTTCAGGACTTCCTCTTTCCACACCAGATCTGTCTGTGTGTCGTCCTGGTGAGAACACTGTGGGAGGCAGAAAAGTCTGTAAATAGATAAGTGTAGTCACCACAGCGCTCCGGTCTCAGGGGCAGGAAGATGTTCTTATAGTTGCAGGGCAACTCCATGAGAAATGCAGACACTGGGAGAGATGATTGGGTTTGACGGTTAGTGGCTGTGGGATTATGCCATGATGCCATTCCTGGTGCATGAGTGTACAGATATGTGTGTGAAAATAAGTGCTGGTATAATTGTGTTACTGTAATTGCAGTAGGGCTTTAAATATGTACTTATGGATGGAATTATAGAAAAAATAAATGGCTTCTGGTGTGTTTTGGAATAATGTTTAAACTATTCCTGTTTTGTCTATAAGTCTGGATTAAATCATGTAGCAGTTCCAAGAGTTAAAACTAAACATGAAGAAGCAGCGTCACTTAATATGGCCCACATACTGCAGATGAGGATATAGGACTTACCTGACATCTGATTCACCTTTAAAATTATAGGGTAAAACCTGAACTTTGTTATGTTAAAATAAATTCTAAGCACCTAAGCACACACACATATATATATATATATATATATAGCTGTACTGATTCTAAAACTACCAATAGATAAATCATGCCAGAATTTTTTTAAGATGTAAGTGGTGCTGTTTCATATAAATTCAAAGAAAAGGTTTATGAGTTTTCCGAACATAATTTAGAAACAAACCATAGATACTTATAAATGATTGCGTCACACATACAAACTTTAGCAGATGCAAAAACAACTTCGACATAAACAAACAGCAACAGTTCCCAACCTGGGGTAAATCTGAGGGGTCACAAGATGTTTAATGTGAAAGGAAAATAATAAAAATATTTGTTTAGGATTTTAGTTTTTTTTTTTTTTGTGAAGTATTGGTCAGTGTTGGTAGTTTTAACTTTTTTACCTCTTTGCACATCAACTAATTATTCACATGACACAATTTCAAAACTCTGGTCGAAATGCTATAGCTCTTGGATCTCTGATATCTGTGACCAAGGTTCACAAGTAGACCTTTATTTTACAGTAAGGGGTCAGAAGACAAAAAGGTTGGAAACTACTGGTATAAAGGAGAAAGACAACAATTCCCAGGAGATCCAATTAAAAAAAATATGATTGCAGGATTCTTTTTAAATGTTGGTTTGGTTCCCTCACAATTGTCTATCACTTGATTCAAGCCCTCAACACGAGACACAAGATCTTGAATATTAAATAATGACAAAAAGGTGCAATCTTAAATGGAACATTATTTGTTTCTTTTAAAATACCTTGAACTCATATTGTTCACACACACACACACACACACACACACACACACATACCACATAGTCCTTGGTCCGCATACCAAGAAAGAATCCAGTTAATTAGGAGTTAAAATGCCTCAGTCCAGTGAGGTAAACATAAACATACAGTAGGCAGCAGTGTGGTCACGGACTGGCATTTAGAAAAAAGGAGAATCCATCATTTCCATTTTTGTTTTGTGGGGGATTTCCCAGCAGAATACAGTTTGATGTTGGAAATGAGGTCACAGCAAGACACACATAAGACACAAATAAAGTATGACATAAAGGTGACACAAGACTTTGTACCACAAAAACAAAAACCCAGCAAGGACATACCAGAGCAAACAGACCCTGCTGGGACAAGCCAAGCAATTAAAGACTTTATAAGACAGAAAATGCTCTGACGTCTCTGCTGTGACACAATTTCACCATGATGGATACTTAAATTGTATTTAATTTAATCTAATAAACAAAAACAGCGGGGTTATTCAATCTGTGTCTGACTCATAAGTGTGCACGCAAATACCTAAAGAGATGATCTTATATGGTGATTTTGAAGACTACTTGTGGCTCACCACGTGCTTTACAAACATTTTGACTCTTTGCTTATCCAAATTTTATTCATTTGACAAACCCTCTTCTACTAATCTCAACATATTAATCAACCTCCAGACATAAGGAATGATCTAGAACGCAGCAGCATCTCCTGACTCATTCCTAAAATCACATTAAAGATTCAAACCTAACTCTAACTAGCATCAACAATGTTACACTGCTGCTTGTTTTGCCAAAATAGACAAAACTCTTGGATGCAGGTGACTTCGTGACTCGAGTTTGGACAACACGTCTGTGGTTGCTAACAAACAAAAGAGAAACAACACACACCAGCTAAGTCAGTATGATATTTAAAGAGTGTCATTCCTAAAGAATGCTTTTCATAATCATACAGCTGTGATGACAACGTACACACAAATGTATAGAGAGCATTGTTTTGTGATCAATGATCTAGCCAAAAGTCCAGGATTTTGTGATATATTATCTTGCACTGATTGGAGTAGCTGTTCAGTTCACTGTGAAGTCATGCTGTGAAACTTTACTGTGAAATTAGAAGGAGCAGTTAAAAGATCAGTTACTGTAAACCGTCTACAGAGTACTACATGGCTTCTCACCAAGAGGTAATGAAAAGAAGAAGGTAATGAAAAGCTGTGCCACTGCTTTATTACAGTGATGGGTGGAGAGCACACACCTCAACACCTCACCTCAATTTCAACTGGATTGAGATCTGGTGACAGCAAAGGCCTTAACATATCATTCATATCTTTGTAATACTGACCAAACCATTCAGTGACCTCTTGGTTCCTATATGAAAGCATCTGATTTATGTTTCTCTGTACAAAAGCGAGAACTGCCACTGCATTAACTGAAGAAAGTACATTATTGTGCCCTCTTGTGTCTGAAAGTAGTATTACATTGAATCATGTTTACTACCTTCTTTTTATTTAAATTTAAAACTATTACTACCTAAGAAGTAGGTCATGATAAGTGGATTGCAACCAAATGCTATTTCTTACCACCAGTGCCTTAATGAAACATAAGAAAGATAAGAAACATGCCAACAAAGACTACAGCGAGTTTATTTGGAGTGCTCTCCCTCATTCACTCACTCACTCACTCACTCACTCACTCACTTACTCACTCACTCACTCACTCAGTGTCTCTCTGTCTTTCTGTGGCCTACAAATCCACAAAGAATGAACAGTTTCAGCAAAAATGTCTTCTTCAGCTTGAGCTGTGATTGGACCAGAGGAAGGGGTGGAGGTAAACAGGGGGCTGCAGTGGCAGGGAGTCCCTCCAAAACAGGGAGAGGAGAGAGTGAAGCAATACACAAAACAGAACATGTGTAAAGGTTATATAGGAAGAAAAAAAGTGGGCTAGTGCTGGCTTTATATGCTCTGATACACATAATTTTAATTTTCTGGTTCAGGGTTCACTGCACTCACAAACTGTACACACACAAAACTCATGCAATGACGTGCAATGACATAATTGCAGACTTGGGTATGCTCATCAATAATCAACATACAGCAACATTACAATAACTTGCAATGCAGTTTTCAATGTGAAACATAATCCCATTTCAAGAATAACAATTTGGGGTGCTACAACAACTTTTCTCTGTTCTACGTCTGTTGCCACCTGACCAAAGGAGCATGTGACAAGTCAAACACTTTATCAGTTCATTAGGAGTTAATAGTTAACCCCAACTTTATCAGTGTCAGCCCAGGTCATTCACCTAACAAATGTGTCCCCCCCACAAAAAGAACCGGCCTTGCAAACTTGCAATTTTGTGCACCCACAGAATCTCATGCCTTAAATCTGGTCTTTTTCCCAGCCAGCCTCACTCCCAAACCTCACCCCTTCACACATTCCGGCCCACTGTAAAGAGTTCCTCCCCCTCCAAATCAGACTTCAGCTTCAGCCTGCAAGAATAGTTGTGGCTGCAAAGAGAAATTGCCTCTCAGTACAGCTGCTGGTCAACTCCTGATACTCTAACTGGAATAGCTGGAATAACTCAGAAGAAATGGGATATGGTCGATATAAACCATGTACATAGAATTCGTAGAACTGAATCTATGTTGCAACCTCACATGGTCACACATGTAATAACTCTAAAATAGTACAAGAGAAGGAGGAAGTCAATGAAGATGTGGAAAAACAAAAAGACACAAAGATCTAATTTTTTATGTCCAAAAGAAGGTGATCACTGGAGGAAAGTAATCCCCAAAAAATGTATCATTCCAAGATTCTTTGGGTCCCCTCATTGCGTGTTGCAGAAGCCTTTAGGTCAGTCAACATGATGTAATGTGGGCAGTGTTCACTTTGGTGCATTCTGGAGCTCTTTTCACAACAGGCTTGTGGTTCAGTGTGCACTTGGAATTTGGGGGTGTCTTCCACCATGTGCTGCCTGACTCAGCACTTCAGTGTCACTTGACACATTAAAAGGCAGTTGCCTGTTAGAGCTATTTTTGCTCTTACACATAACATGCACACACTCGCAAACATGTAAATAAAACGCTCAATAAAAAAACCCATATGCACCACACTTAAACAGTCGTGCCTGAGGGTGAGAAAGAAGAAGGTTCCTCAGAAGGTTCCTTTTGGTGCTGCTGTGCTGTCTCTGCAAGTTAAACGAATATGCCTTATAGTAAATACAGCCAGTGCAAAAACATCTCAGTTGCCTGTTTGGAGAAAGTATTTCTTCTGTATGCATTTTTTTAGTATGCAAGATACAGTCATCACCTTCCCACTAGAGTGGTGAACCGTTTTTATTAACCTTTTTTCTTTTTGGCTGCTCTGTTTGGTAAATGTCTACATGCCAAATGTGACAGACTCCCAGTCTTTATATTTATATTTCTCTTGTTTGTCTGAGAGCCTTTTTTATCCAGATGTGGAACATAGTCTAACCATAAACATTTTGTATTTGGCTTAAAGGGACAATTTGGGAAATACGCTTATAAATGTTCTTGCTGACAGTTTGATGCGAAGATTGATACCACTCTCATATGAAGCTACAGCCAGGGGACAGTTAACTTAGTTTGTACAAAGCCTGGAAAAAAAAGAGGAAACATCATAGCAGCTTTAAGGTTGATGAAATCATCTTGTTCCAGCTCTCTTCATTAAAGCTATATGGTGTAGACTGAGGGGCATATTCAAACCCAAGATGTGATTTTGTATCTATAGTATTTCAGCAATGCATCAAGATATTCACATTCTGTTTTTTCGGACATGTAGATGAACTCCCTGCCCACTATCACACCAAGCGTGGGATCAATCAGAATTTGCATCATTAAATTACTTGAGTTCAGCTGTATTATGTCCAATTTCGGCCTGGCTTTATTTTGATTGTTTTATTATTTATTTCAAAATATCTGATAGTTTAACCACTTTTGCAGTAAAATATGTTTATACAAGAATCCATTTCCAATGTGGAGACTTAAGAGGATAAGCATTGTTGGACATACTTCTGGTAGGGGTATATCGAAAACTAAAGCATTTTTCCATTTAGCCTACTATAACTATACCGGTGACCGATGATACACAGCACCATTACATCAGCAGAGGGTAACATGATCTGTGCAACTTCAATACAAGCAGATTAAATCCTATGGTGAACTACAGATTTGAGGCGTTCTTCTGAACTCAGACTCTGTTGATAAACACCTTAGTGAGGCCTATCTGTAACATTCTGAAACCGGATAGACCCAGAGCTGACGATAAACAGCAGCACTCTACTGAAGGTCAATAGCCCGTATCTGTGTGTGTGTGTGTGTGTGTGTGTGTGTGTGTGTGTATTTGTACATGTGTTAATGTGTGTCTGTTTTAATGTGTATGGAAAAAATAAGGGCAGCTGTAAAGACTGTGGGCAGGACAGGAGATGTTAATATTTAACCTGGATAAAAGCAATGATCTATATGCAGCAGTTTTAAAAAAAATCCTGAGTAATACTGCAGGGTTCATACGCATTTTAACCAATACTTTTCCGTGACTTTTTCATGACTTTTTGGCAAATTTCCATGACTATGTATTCCTGAAAAAGTCAGTCAACATTACACAATAAGAATATAAATCTGTGTTAAAGTTTACCCTCAGAGGTTTAATAATAAAATGAATGATAATTTATGTGGTTCATAGTGGGATTCGTAATATCATACCCCGAATAGAACGTTGAGGTTAAGATGACGTGAAATACATTTATTAATCACATATTATTATGCTGTGTTAAAAAAAATGACTTTTCCAAAACTTTCTGTGTCTTTTTATGTTTCCAAAAGCTTTCCAGGCCTGGAATTTGCATTTTTCAAATTCCATAACTTTTCCAGGTTTTTTCAAAACGTATGAACCCTGATACTGGTTTCTGTCATACAAGACAAATGGTCCAGAGGGGCTCTGGTTCTGGGAAAAGCTGGACTGAAATTTTAAAAACCTATCCGTTAAGAGCTGTAACTAATGAGTATTGCCTTTGTCAATTCACTTGTTGATTATTTTCTTAATTAATCGCCTTGTGTAAAAGACAAAAAAAGTTTCAAATGACCATCGCAACATCTTTGGGCCAAAGGGATGTAACTAAATGTCTTCTTGTATCCTATCAACAGTACAAAGCCCAAAGACATTGAATTTAATATAGTGTAGGACAAGTAAAAACAGCAGATTCTCACAATGGAGAAGCTGGAACTATCTCATTTTTGGCATTTTTTCTTGAAAATGACTTAAACAATTAACTTATCAAAAAAATACATTTTAATGTCAATCAGCTAATTGTTTATTCACCTAATTGTTGCAGCTCTACATCAGTAATTGTATTGCCATACTTGATGACCATTTTCGAAAAGCAATAGCTCATTTTAGGCCGTGATATTTTGTGATTTCATCACAGCTAAGGGGCATTGTTCGGCCCAACACAAACTTTCCACATTTTTTATGTTACTTTGTATCAGTTCGGTAGTCTTACGTTTTTTTCTCAGAAGGGAAAGATTTGATACTGAGTGATACCGAATTTGCAAAGGAATTAGACGTCAAAGCTGTGATATGTTGTTATTATAACCACGGTTATCAACCAATCAAATTGCTTGATTTGAGCTACCCGTTTTATAAATTTTATTATAGCTTCTTTGCACGGCCAAAAGTTAAAATACACAAACCCCAAATCTTTCCCTTCTGTTGTGAGATCATCATATGAAACCACATAGAAGCTGTCACATCACATTGCACTGGGGCTTGAGTTGGAATCATTGCCAGTCTTAAGTGTCTCAAGACTGATAAGACTTGAATTGGACAGATGTGCATAATACACTCCAATCTCTACAGGCCTTTGCAGACAGTTCCAACTGTGAGGAGACTGTTTGTAAAGTCCCTAACTGCATCAGTCATTTCAGGGTCACAAGAAGAAGATAACCAGCTGAATGATTTGGTTTGATATAATCAGGCTGTGTAACCAATAACAATGTATGAAGATTTTACCATTTAAGCTCATTTGCAGGAAACTACTTTGCAAACTCAAAGATTACTGGTCTGTTAAACTAAACCTTTTTTGTGACTGTGGCCCACAATTTGCCAGCAAAGCACAAATGGTTTGGGAGTATGTTAATGTTTAAACTAGAGATATTAATATAACTGGCATGTAACTGGCCGATCTCTCTTTTATATAATGACCGCATGTCCCCATCTTACCTGAACCAACTGCTGCCTATGCCATCTTCATTGATCTGTGAGCCAGACTAGCACAATGTCCAAACAGACATGTGGCAATTATGAATTTGGCACCGAAATGAAATCCTCCCATATTCACCCAGGAGTATAAAGCTGGTTAGGAACAACAATATGCACTCTTCAGGCCAAAAGAGGGGTTTGCTGTTACCAAGTGCCTATTGCTCTAACTGAAACTGGGAAGAAGAGATGGCACCTGGGAAGAAGGTAAAATAACTCTGTCTGTCGACGATACTGCATGTATATTACTTCAATCTTATGCTGCAGAGAACAGAGATTTTGTTGATGCAGCATGCAAATCTTTACCATCATGCAATGTAAGTACATACTGTGGGTCAGAGTTGTCCTGTTGGTTGATGGACTGTGCTGTTGTGAGGAAAATTGTCAGTGCAGGTTTCATGTGTGGGCATGCATTTGTGTGTGTGTGTGTGGTTTGTGAAATAGCTAGACTAAAGCGGTCACAGCTGGAGAGTCTGGATAGTCTAAAAACTGCTTTGATCTTTGCTCCTCGGCACCCAAACTGCATCTTCTCACACATACACACATACAAAATCAAAACATTTTGATGCACACATAGACATTCATATATTTATTAACTGCAAATTGCAACAAATGTCGCAGAACTGTGTGACATCACATGTCTGTGCCTGTATTGTATATTGTCTTTAAATCACATACATTTTGTCCGTCCAACTTTGCCTTCTTCCCTGTTGTATTTCTAGAGATATTAAGTACAAAATATTAATAAGCGTGTACACCATCCAGTGTGGAACTCAAGTGATGTGTGTGCATGGTTCCCTCAACTCCTGCAGGGTATCCTTGAGCGTCTGAATGCCGGGGAGGTTGTGATTGGCGATGGAGGCTTTGTGTTTGCTTTGGAGAAGAGAGGCTATGTGAAGGCCGGGCCATGGACACCCGAGGCTTCCGTCACACACCCTGAGGCCGGTAAGACAGCACACACACATGTTGTATCCAAAACCATGTGAAGGGAAGGTGCACAAACCTAGTAAAACAAAGTTGTACCTTTAAAATGACCAATCTGTATGTTTCCATCAGTGCGGCAGCTGCACAGGGAGTTCCTGAGGGCAGGATCTAATGTCATGCAGACATTCACCTTCTACGCCAGCGATGACAAACTGGAGAACAGGGGTCAGAACTTGAGACTCTCTGTGAGTACCCAACTATTTGTATTTTACAGCCAACATTAGCGAGAACAAAGGATTTCTAATAAGGGAAGATGTTCCACTCAAATATACCCCTCAAAATCCACTTTGCTCAGGATATAATTTTTTGTCTAGTAATTTGAATGTTGCGTTCGAAAGGGGAGGCTAAGAAAATACACACTGCTGGGTGTTAGATTTTTTAAAGTGGCTTTTTTGTTCTAAAAAGCCTTTTAAAATGTCAATGACGTCATACACACATATATTGTACATACACTAATATATTCATTAGCAGAATGCTAGCGTGTTATGGGCAACAACGACTCAACCTGTAAGAAATCGAAAGGACATAAGTAGTCGTTCATTCAACTTTCGACCTATAATCCATGTTGAACTTATAAAAACTACAATCAAATCTGAGATTTCTCAACGACAATCAGGCGAAAGAGACAAATTTAGCCATCTAGCTCCATAGAGTCCCATTCATTTTGCACTCGCCTGCGATCACCCCCAGTGGAACTCTGGTGGAACTGCAACCAAATTCGGTACAATGGGGCTAAATAGGGAGTGAAATGGCTCTCCGTAGACCGGCTCTGGCGAGACTGTGCAGATCTTGCAAATTCCACTTTACCCTAATTGTATATTTATCAATAAACATGATGTGTAGCCTATTGTACAAAGCATGGACATCAACAAACACATGACCTGCCTCATTCTTTCAGGGGGCACAAATCAATGAGGCCGCCTGTGACCTGGCAAGGGAAGTAGCCAGCGAAGGAGACGCAATGGTAGCTGGTGGAGTGTGTCAGACTCCATCCTACCTGAGCTGCAAGAGTGAAATAGAAGTGAAGGCCATCTTCAAGAAACAGCTGGAAGTGTTTATGAAGAAGAATGTAGATTTCCTGATTGCTGAGGTAGATTCATGTCTTATTTTAAGTCATGTCATATCAATGCTACTTTAATCTGAAATATGATTAGTGGAGCAAAGTGGTGACTGTGTTGTTTCTGTCATTGCAGTACTTTGAGCATGTTGAGGAGGCGGAGTGGGCAGTGCAGGTGCTGAAGACCAGCGGAAAGCCTGTAGCTGTTTCTTTGTGCATCGGGCCGGAGGGAGATATGCACGGTGTCTCACCTGGAGAGTGTGCTGTCAGGCTGGTGAAGGCCGGTACGTATTTAATTTACCCCACATGATCTCACGCTTTATCCTTTGGTTTCTTTAATTGAAAGTTAGCTGTGTTCTCTTATATGACAATGACCATTTCCCGCTGTTCTCCAGGTGCCCAGATTGTTGGAGTCAACTGCCACTTTGACCCAATGACCTGCGTGAAGACTGTTAAGATGATGAAGGAGGGAGTGGAGAAGGCCAGGCTGAAGGCTCACTACATGGTACAGCCCCTGGCATACCACACCCCTGACTGCAACTGTCAGGGATTCATCGATCTGCCAGAATTTCCCTTCGGTAATATGTTCTGCTTGGACATTAAAAGAAAACAAAAAACATCACCAAGTGACAGCTGTGTAGTTGGTAGCTTTTCACAATTGTCTACTCTTTCCTTCCTCAGCCCTGGAGCCCAGGATCCTGACCCGCTGGGACATACACACGTATGCCAAAGTGGCCTACAAGGCTGGCATCCGCTTCATTGGTGGCTGCTGTGGGTTTGAGCCTTATCACATCAGGGCGATAGCAGAGGAGCTGGGCCCTGAGAGAGGGATAATGCCCCCTGCCTCTGAGAAACATGGGATGTGGGGTGCTGGTCTGGAGATGCACACAAAACCCTGGGTCAGAGCCAGGTAAACCATCCAAAATATTCAATATACTGAAACGCTCACAATTTAATGAGTAATATTATTTGGTGCATTTTTTCTTCTCTGTTTTAACCTGTGGCTTTACCCCCTCTAGGGCCCGTCGTGACTACTGGGAGAATCTCTCTCCCGCATCCGGCCGTCCAACTTGCCCGTCCATGTCCACACCAGAGGCCTGGGGTGTGACCAAGGGCCACGCTGACCTGCTGCAGCACAAAGAGGCCACCAGCACCCAGGAAATGAAGCACGTGCTGGAGATGCAGAAGATGGCCAAGTCCTCTGCGTGAGCAAGATAGAGCAAGAACACCAAGGCACCGATCCCTTCAGTCGGACAACAAGAGAGGAACAAGGGGCAAGGAATGAAGTCTTTCCAAGTTCAGTTTGGAGATTAAAAAAAAGTACTTGTAACAGCAATGCTCCACTTGTGGAGTATTACTATGTAAACCCCAAACAATAAACCTGAGTTTGTAACTTAGTTTTGCTGCTACGTGTTGTCAATGTTGAATGAGTGCTATTGGACTGCTACAACAAACACAAACCATTCAAAGAGTGTATAAAACAGTGTCTGTAACTATAAATATGTCACACATTTTACATATGCACTGATGTAGAAGTGACTCAATCCTTACTGATTTGTTAAAAGTGGCTGCCCACTAGCAAGTTGGACTTTGTGAGTTTGTCTATTCAGGGTCCAAAAAACAGGAACCCACAAACTTACAGTAGGACAGACAAACACACCAACAACCATACTTAACCGGTACACACACAATACTATCATTCAGTTAAAGAGGGCAGGGAAACGAGTAAACATTTCAGTTTTGTAACTTGGCAGCTACCAATCAGAGCAACTCTTACCTAGACCCCTCCCCTGCTTCAGAGAGATTTATAGTGGCCTTCTGCTCAACTCTAATGTAGCTTCAGCCTCTCAAAGTCTAAGCAGTCAGGGATCCAAACAGCTGCAGGACCATGGCACCAGGAAAGAAGGTATGTGTGAACTTATGTCAAACTGCGAAGTATGCTATCAGGACTGTCCTGCAAAATATCCATGATGCAGGGAATTAAAACTGGTAGTTTGGGGGAATGCCAATAATTATAATGTATGATGTCTAATTGTAAAGACTCTTGAGCTCCAAAGTGAAGATTTGGCAGGTTTTAAGATATTTGTGTCTGAGATCCATCCCAATGCACTGGAGGTAAATGGTTGAAGTGGGGAGACTGCGGGACATACTGTACTGCATATTTATGGTTGTGTTTTTGTGTGGTGTGTATTCTGGGCAGAGGGATATAGTCTTTCTAATGCATCTTCTGCACAACTGGCATATTAGGTGTTATGTCTCTGACTACTGAAGCTCTGAACTGTTCATGGAGACATAAGACCAGTAAAGCCACTCTAAAAAGTGACATGAGAAAACTCCTCTGGACCGCTCATTGTTACTCTTGACATTGGAAGAAACAAAACTGACCTGTTTTTCAACTCACTACGATATAGATGGTGACTATAATAATTGTTATAAAGTATTTATTCTTAAAATTAGTTAACAACAGAGGAATTACTTTTTATTACTGTTTTATTATTATTTTAGATGATCAAGAAATTGTTATAGTTTTATTTGTGGATTTTTCATAAACTACAGGGACAGACTCTGTTCTCATTCTGACTCAGTGTGGTCTAACCCGAGGAGGATCTGGTGAGGGTCCATGACATGAGTGCATACCAGGTGGAGCTTTTCTTAGATTCAAACAAAAAAAACAACCAATTATAAATATCCAGTGCTAGGGCAGTGAATTCAAATTTAGTACAGTGATTGCTATTTACTCAACAGTTTACGCTCTATGTATGAATTTGGATGGAAATACATTTTGCCGACACAGTCTAAAATGTAATAAATAAATATTATTTATATTTAGTATTTTCAAATTGATAGCCTGATATTTTTTACTTTGACAGCCAAGCATGTTGGAATCAAAGGTTCAGGTCTATCAGTCAGTAGGAGAAGTGCAGCTGTTCTCTGACATGTGCTGCTATCTTGATGACTCAGGGTCACTGGGAGAAGAGGGAATGTAGCCCTGGATTTGGGAAACCACAATGTATACGCATAGATATAAATTTGTATTTATTTCTAGTGCCTACATTCCTCTGGCCTAATTGGCATTTATTAAGGTAAACAGAGTCAGTCTGGCCAGAGTCGGGCCATAATGCTGTACAGGGCCTTTACTAGAAAAGCGTAGGATACTGGCGTCAATTGTTGTCACTTTAAATGTAAACCTGCAGACCCTTTGGCCTCAGTGGCTCATCTCCAGCCTGCCTGACTTATTTCATCTCAGTTATTCTAAGCTTACACTGAACCATTCTCACAGGGAATCTTGGAGCGTCTTGACGCTGGGGAGGTTGTGATTGGCGATGGAGGCTTTGTGTTTGCCCTGGAGAAAAGAGGCTACGTGAAGGCCGGTCCCTGGACCCCTGAAGCCGCCGCAGAGCACCCTGAAGCAGGTGAGGACACGCTATTTTACCAACTTTAGTACTCCATTTCAACTTAAAATGGCTTCTTCATTATCATCTGCAGGTGTTACCCTTCCTTCTGTTTTATGTGTCACAGTTTAAATTTATTTTCTTGTATGCCTTATCATGCAAATCTGTTTGAATGATGATTTCAGTGCGACAGCTGCACAGGGAGTTCCTGAGGGCCGGGGCCAATGTTATGCAGACCTTCACCTTCTACGCCAGTGATGACAAACTGGAGAACAGAGGCAACAAAGTCACCTTCACTGTAAGTTAAATGGGACATCACACCTCTTTCATACCTTCAAACAGAAACTAAAATGACTCAAACCAGCAACAATGTTAAGTATTAAAGTAAAAAATGTAGAAGCAATGCTCATTAGCAGCGTCTAGAAACTGGTAATCTCAATTTCCACTCTTCATAGAAACTCTAGTGATATTTTGTTTATGTGTATCAGGGTTGTCATTTTGATTCTCACCTTTGTTTCACCATAATTTGGCTTCGTTCTGCAGGGAGCTCAGATCAACGAGGCCGCCTGCGATTTGGCCCGTGAGGTTGCCAACGAGGGCGACGCAATGGTTGCCGGAGGAGTGTGTCAGACTCCATCCTACCTGAGCTGCAAGAGTGAGACAGAGGTGAAGGGCATCTTGAAGAAACAGCTGGATGTTTTCATCAAGAAAAACGTGGACTTCCTGATTGCTGAGGTAGAGATTAATTAGATTTTTTAACCACTTAACCAAATTTATTTTTAATATTTTATGCATTTTTTTGTGGATGTCCTTAAGTATGAAAGTGATGATGTCTTTGTCCTGCAGTACTTTGAGCATGTTGAAGAGGCCGTATGGGCTGTGGAGGTGCTGAAGGAGACAGGGAAGCCTGTGGCTGCTAGTATGTGCATTGGACCAGACGGAGACATGCACGGTGTCTCACCTGGAGAGTGTGCTGTCAGGCTTGTAAAAGCAGGTGCAGTCTTCTATAATATACTCATGATAACTTATTATTGGATACTGAAAGTAAATGTTAGAGAAGCATACAATGTGAGAGTTCAATTTAAACTTGTTGATATGAGCTCATGTTGTCTTCTCTGTGTGACTCCCTAGGCAATGTTTCCTAAGATGACAAGGACACAATTTCTAACCGGTAGACATGAGATAAGACACATCTGTTCGTAGTCTACTGGTATTATGAATTATTAACTGGGACCAGCTGACGTGCCAAACTGTTTCTGGTAGTTGCTTCGTCGAGTCACAAGCACCAAAATGTTGACCACTAGAGGACTCAGCCAAATTCGAAATGTCTTATAGATTCAACCTAAACCTTGCAACCACAACTGCAAACCACAGTTGGTGCTGTCTCTTGAACCTGTGTTCTTTCTTTGCTTATCTGTAACAGTCAGCTCACACCAATGCATGTCCTTATGTAGGTGCCCAGATTGTTGGAGTCAACTGCCACTTTGACCCCATGACCTGCGTGAAAACTGTCAAGATGATGAAGGAGGGAGTGGAGAAGGCCGGGCTGAAGGCTCACTACATGGTGCAGCCCCTGGCATACCACACCCCCGACTGCAATTGTCAGGGATTCATCGATCTGCCAGAATTCCCCTTCGGTAATAATATACTATGCTGCATTTAAATTTGACCATTTTATTAATGTAATCATTTATAAAATTACACCTTAAAAATAATTGCTTTCTCACCGTGCTGTTGGTGTACAGCATCACATTGCAGCAAGGTCAAGCATTCGACACATAAATAGGCAATTTCATCATAAGCAACCACCCTGCAATCAAATGTGTATACATCTTCTGTCAGGTCTGGAGCCCAGGATCCTGTCCCGCTGGGACATGCACAAGTATGCCAGAGAGGCCTTCAATGCTGGCATTCGCTTTATTGGTGGCTGCTGTGGATTTGAGCCTTATCACATCAGGGCAGTGGCAGAGGAGCTGGGCCCCGAGAGAGGCTTCCTCCCAGCCGCGTCAGAGAAACATGGCAACTGGGGTGCTGGTCTGGAGATGCACACCAAGCCCTGGGTCAGAGCCAGGTCAGAGGCAACTTTTGATCTGTCACTGAAAAACTATAAATATACACCTAAGATAAATGTGAACTATTGGCTCTTCAGCACCAGTGAGTACTAATTACTATTACTTTTTGTCTCTTCTAGAGCCCGTCGTGACTACTGGGAGAACCTGAAGCCAGCCTCTGGTCGTCCCCAGTGTCCCTCCATGTCTGCCCCTGATGGCTGGGGTGTTACCAAGGGCCACACTGATCTTATGCAGCAGAAAGAGGCCACCTCTCAGGACCAACTCAAACAGCTGTTTGACAGGTCAAAGAGCCACTAAGTCAGTCTGTCTCCTTCAGACAGAGTCAACTGACGCTGCATAGTGGTGTGCACTATCTTTAAACAGTGCTGCACCTAACACATATGATGCCAGGTGCCGAATGTTCACTTGAGACTGTCACTGTCCTGTGCAATATATTGACTGTAAAACTGTAGTTTATGTGTGGCCACAGTAGTGTCTCAAGGCAGGAGTCAGCCCATGTTAAGATCGAGATCTTTTTGTTTTCCAGGACGCTGGACCAGATTGTTTAATAAAAAATGATCTAATAAAATGTGACTTGGTCACTTTACTGTTGGGTTGTAGTTTCTTGTGTGGATGGGTGGGTGGATGTCCATCAGTTCCATGTAGATATGTGATAACCATGACACCATGCACGCAAACAGATTTACCATTGGATAGAACTATAATGCAGGGACAAATATAATATAGACTTAAAAGTCTTGAAACAGAGCAAAGCTTCAATGCAATGAAAAGTATCGTTTAATGATTAGGCCAATGTAAGTGAGGCAACATTTAACAACATACACATATTAACATATTAACACTCAAGTGTCTCTCTGCAGTCTGCACAATATAATGTCATATAATGAACATGCCATAAAGGTTTGGAAAACCCCTAATCTCACACTGTGGTTTAAGGGTTGGAGATAGGCTTTATTGTTTATGAATGTGGAATTACACGAGTAAACAGACACCAAACATTACAAGGCTTTAAAGAATCATGCAACTATTGATGGATCCAGTAGACGGCGGTGTTGTGATATCATGGTCCACATGCCTGCCCACACTTATTGTACAAAGAGCCTTATAGGAAAGATGTTCCACCAGTTAGCAGTAGTGGTAAAACTTGTGACTGTGTTCTTTTATTTTAATTTTAAAGCTATCCTTTATTCCAAGTGTTTTCTGAATTTTAGATTCCACAAGACCTTCTGTACAGTATTTTCTGTTCAAAGATTTTACCTTTTGTGTTAAAGGGGCATTCCACTGATTTTACTCTTCACAAAGTATATTCAGAAAATAGTTAAAAACAAGTATTTCATGATCCTGGTGATGTCATCAGGGTTAGGCTATCTCATGTTGGGCTTGGCCTTTTAAAAGCAAGTCTGCGTTACATATAGGGGATGGAGTTTACAAGACATTCACATTTACCAAATGTGGGCCCAAAGATGCTATTAGGTTACATCATGTAAATTGTAGGATACAGGATTTTAACCCATAAAACCGCTCTGTGCTGGCTGTGCCATTGTCTTCCTATGGGGAGAGCGGTGGCGAACAACTCAGAGGAAGTGCTAACCTTGGTGTGGCGCACCGTTTGAAACTGACGCTACCTGTGCTGCGCTTTGCCTCTGTGATCATGTGTAGGCGGCTTAATAGAGACAAAAACTAATGAGATGCAACTTCTGCTGCTTTGATTTTGACCATTATTGGTTAAAATAATAATACTAAAATCTGTCTCTTATAGCCTGTATCCTGATCCTGAACATTATGGAAGGGCAATTTAAGTTATACTTAATTAGACTAGCTTGTATTGATACTGTAATCATATAGTGAGATAATTTGATGTGTATCTCCTATGCCTGTATGTTTTTTTTTTTTGGAATGCCGTATGAAAGAGTCGTGCTCTAACTTAATTATGTCTAAAGCGCACTGTGAGTTTTCTGCTGGTGACACATCTCCTCGTGTAGAAGATCTCTGTTGCTTTCCTCGTCATTGATTGGACAAGCCAGGAGCACTTGACCTGGTTATCCCTTTTTTTTTCTAAGGCGGAGTGAAATTATGATATTTGTCTTTGCCCTAGCACAGTAGTCTTGTATTGACATTTTAAGGTATCTCACAGATTATAGAATTGCCTTTTAATAGCTTTATGAGAAATACAAGCCTTGAGTCTCGCTTGACCTCGACTGGTTGTGCTTTATGCGGATTAAGGTCTTTTATTGTTCTATTTTTGTATGTCCTTTTATGACAGGAGGCTAACTTGACGTTACGTACCCGGAATGATAGGGCTGCAGTATGGCCTGAGGATCTGACCTCGCAGGACGATCACTGGGTCAACACATCTCCCGTCTGTTGTTTCCATTATCCCCAGAAAGGTAAAGACAGAACTATTGGTAAGATATTGCTAATGAAAATACCACAAATGTAGCTTTATTATGAACCTTCTAGTCTTAATTACACGCGTTATGAAGTTTAATATTCTTGCTGTATCGTCTAAAGATCAGTCCCCTACTGATGCCGTGTTGTAGACTGTGAGAGGCATCTTATCTTTCTGCACCATTACCGTGAACTGCATTCTCTGGACCGCTGTGTGTGTTATGGTATAGACTTCACTGTTTATAATGACAGCAGCGACATCTTGTGGTGTGTTTCAGCAGCTACAAGGAGATCTTTATACCGGAAGTGATCCTGTGAGGTCGTCATGGGAAGCAAAGTCAGCTCCAAAATGGCAGCACCCGCCGCCCGAGTTATCCAGGTAATGTTGCTCCTGAGGTTGTAAATACTGTAGACATCAGGGTGTTGAGGTGAGATTCGCGATGTCAAGTAAACATCTCATTTTTCTGTTGTTCTGAACAGTTGATGGCCTATTTAAGTGAGGCGTTTTTTGGGTGACAAATGCCGTCGTAACGTTACCCTTGTTGATGTCCTTGTTTAACCGCAAAACACAGACATGTTATCATGTTGAGACAGAAGCAGAAAAGGCTTCCAGACTAAATTAACATTAACGGTTATTCATTTTTAATTATTTGACAGTGCCGTTTGCGCAGTTTGTCACAGCTGTTTGCTGGAGTCCGATCTGTTCAGGATGTAATGTTAGCTAGATCGATGAAGTTTAGCTAAATAAATAGCTGTTAGGACAGAAAGTTGTTGTTGACAGTTAACTTATTCAGTCACTCAGTATTAGTCCTCTTGTTCTCTTCTCTCTCACTCAATGACAGAGATCTGACAGCCTTTTTTAACTAGTTAACTTTAGATTTAAAAGAATGCCTGTCCAAATTGTATCAGACAAAGTTGCTGTCTTTAAATTTGCTTACTTTTGTTCAGTGTAAAACCCAAATATATTACATTTACAATGACAATGTAAACTGAATTCTGTTATTATGCAAGATCAAATGGAAACAATAGCAAATTCTTTCATTTGAGAAGCTAGGACCAGGACACCTAAACACTTAAACCATTCATCGATTATCGAAATAGTTTTCTGTCATGATTGCTGTTTCAGCCATAGTATGGATCAATGTTACTGTCATCATACGTACATTTTGTATCAGTCTCCTGTCACAGTCAGAGGTTATGGTCATCATTGAAGAGTTACACTTTAATCACAAAAAAAACTAGTAATTGTCTGCCCATGTGTTGAGGTGTCTGCCACTAAAATGATCTGGTGCACAAGCTTTAAAAAAAATAATAATAATAATAATTTGAAAAGGTCAACAGCTATGTTTTTCAAGAAACAAGGTCCCAGTTACCCAGGTAATCTAGCTCTTTGCACTTGCTGTGAAAGGTTAAAACAAATCTTTCCACACAGAGGTGGATAAACTATCATGAAAAACAAGCTCATTCTGTGAAGACAAGTTGCTTTTGACTTGTCATTTCCCCCCACTTTTTAGCACCACAAACATCTGTTTACCTCCACTGTATATGGTTTATCAGTCTCCCTGGGCGAATACCTAAAAAATTCAGCATATAAAGCCAAAACTATCTGCATGCTGACTGCTGAGATACCTCATGAGGGAAATGGGACTATATCTTTTTGTTTAGGGTTGAGTGGACCTTTAATTCACACAGCTGTTTGATTTAATGCGCGTGTGTTTGCAGGCTGTTCGGCCTCACGCTCCTCTGATCAAGTTCCCCAAAAGACAAGATGTCGCAAGGCCCAATGGTGAGTATGAAGAAAGTGAATGATGGTCAGATAGTTGACATAACATAAATGAAGGAACCCACCCTAAAATCGACTCTTGATGGAACAACTCAAATTTGAACCTACACCTACAACTTGCTTTTACCTTTTACCAATGTATGATGTCTGATATCCCCTGAGTGCTTCTTGAGTTGCCTTTTATCTGTAATGATTTTTTTCCCCCCGTTTGTTTTCTAGTCCAAGAGGCATTGAAAACGTTAGCAGTTAACGCCTCACCACACAACGCTCCAGCGCCGCCTCCTTTATCAAGACCTCATGTACCTTTGACCCCCATTTCTGGCACGCCAGACACCCTGGCCTCTATTCAGCTACTACCTGCAAGGTACCGCAGGAGACCGATGGCGGTGGATGAAATGGACTACATCCAGGTGAGGGATCACCTACATCTTAAACTATATCCAGAACACTTCACTGACAATTTGGCCTTTTAACTTTGGTATCAGCGAGAACATAATCTTTGTCCTTGATTTAAGATAAACCATTGGAACTACAGCTGCGTGAGCTGTAGTTCCAATGAGACAACCTGTAGGGGGACCGAAGAGGGAAAAGTTACATAGTATGCCTTTTAAAACCAATAGATTTTAACGTCTGTCTGCATTGGTACTGTATATATAGGTAGTTGATGTTCCAGTGATCTCCAAAAGATTTGGTTTGCACTGACATAAAGGAATTCTAATCGATTTACATCATCTAATGAACATTTTACAACTAGTTGCAGAAACTGAAATGTAAACGTAAGTAACGTTAGACTATTTAGAGAGTGCATGTGCAGTGTCATGTATGAGGAGCTTTCATGCCATGTTCCTTATGGGTAAATATAAGTTGTTTTTTCTTACAGATTCTTATTCTTTTTTTATTTCTTCTTCACAGCGTGGTGGACCAGAGTGACATGAAGCAACTCAACCACTGCAACCAAAGACCTTATCTGTTGGAGATCAGTATGTGTCTTTAACTCTGTTCCTCAGCACAAGAGAACCTATTGCCACATGAGACATGATGTAGAATAAAGTATTGCATAAAGCCTGTTAAAATGTACATATGTTTATTTTTTAGATGTAATTGTATTTTAAGTTCATACTAAAGGGATATCTTCAGCAAAGCTATAACAATAGTGTCTAGGGTTTCCTTATTTACTATTCCTTACAGGTTTCTTGTTTTTGTTAAACCTTGGTTTCAACATTATACCAGCTTAACCCAACATAATCTGATTTTTAAATTTAGTCCTATTTTTTGAGCTTCACTTGCAATGCAAAGCATGAGGCTCTGTTTCATAGAAGAAAATGATGGTAAGGTTCCTTTGCTTTTCATGCCTTTCACTGCAATACACTAACTGATCTATTTGTTGGAACTAAACCAGGCTGAAGTGATGCTGGATATCAAGTTGCAATAGTACTGAGTGAAGTGGTGTTGACTTCATGTGAACTACTGCTGGATTTAAACGATTAAAAGAATATTATATTTTGATTGTGGTGTTCTTATCATGCTTGATGTAGATACGGAGACACAAAACAAGCAGAAGATAAGGACTTTGTAACAGATTGTCTTCAACAGATTATTTTAGGTATTTATTGTGGTTACCGTTGTTGGCATGCTCTATATGGTAATCATTGACAACATTTAAATTTCACAACAGAGCAGTATAACCGGCCACCATTAATGTGTAACTGGTTTTCTAACTATGAGATTTAGTAAGCTGTTAAGTACTCCGATGAATATTGGCACAAGTAGTACAGACGTGACAGAAAGGTGAAAATACACTTCACCTGTCTGACTGGCAGATTGTCATCTTAGTCTTCATCAGAGATGAGAAAAGCTCACAGTTTTTAAATTATCTCCTCTTGCCATGAATTTATCAAGGAGAAGTCACACCCAGGCAATTACATATGAGGAAACAATTCTGCAAGTGCATGTCTGCGTTCTGGCAAAAAAACAACAACACTAACCAGCTCCTAAACACATTAATGCCATTACAGAACAATTCATGGCTTTACAAAAATACCTCTGGATGTTCAAAACCTAATATCAAACACGACCGATTAACTTTTTGAAGAAGAGAGTGCAGTATATTCATATATTAATATAAACATTTACAGCAACAAGGAACTGTCAAGTCACAAATGGGCACAACACTAAAAGACACAATGAGGTATGCACTGAATTACTCTGATTATTTTATATTCTGTCCTATGCATGTCTTGGTCAACATCAACAGCGCCTTGTTACTGAGGAACATTTCTAGTTTTTGATAATTATTGATAGGTATTTTTTTTTGCAAATGCCAGACTAAGCATTGCACTTGCAGTAGAAGCAATCTATGCTCTGTACTGGAGGCGAAAGGACTCGTCAGTTGCTCGGTTCGCCCAGTTCCTCAAAAGCAGGTAAGAAATCAGCAATGGTGTCCACCACGTAATCGGGCACCAAGCTGTGGTTGGTGGTCAGCTCACTATTCCTGTACTCCTGGGCCTTCTCGATCTGAGACACACCGGTGAGAGTGAGCATGGTGTCGAGGCCGCAGTTGGATCCGAACAGCATGTCTGTCTCTAGGCGGTCCCCAATCATCAGGCACTGGGCGGGGTCCACCCCACTGAACTGACTGGAGATGCACTCAAACATGAAGCGGCTAGGCTTACCGATCACAGTAGCCTTGCGACCTGAGGACACCTCCAGGGCTGCAATGAGGGACCCAGAACCTGCCAGGGTATAGATGAGACAAAAGGTTAAATTGAAGTGAATCTGGGTGCCCGGATAGCTCAGTTGGTAGAGCGGGCGCCCATGTATAGAGGTCTACTCCTCGCCGCAGCGGGTCCAGGTTTGACTCTGACCTGCGGCCGTTTGCTGTCATTCCCCCTCTCTCCCCTTTCATGTCTTCTGCTGTCCTATCAAAATAAAATAATGTCCAAAAAAATAAAATTGAAAAATTAAAGTGAATCTTAGGACACATCCCTTCCTCCAACCACCCAGTAACCCGTCTCCTTCAAATATGTTTGGGTGCAATTGAGATATTGTGTATTATGCATCACTGGGGCTGGGCGATATGGAGAAAATCAGATATCACGATATTCTTGACCAAATACATCGATATCGATATTGCGATTATATCGTAGGGTTGACAATTGATGCTTTCACAAAATATTTTTTACAGTGAGATTTTCGATAAATAATGTAAACAGTTTCAGGAAATTTATACAGAAAAAATAAAAAACAATTCCCAGCTATATACTGTTTACATTCATGCACAAAAATAGTGGGATGTTAAAACAAATCTGCAATTCTTTAAATCATATTCCCTCAAAATGTTTCACAACAGATTTGCTGAGAAAATGGAGTTTGTTCTTGTTTTTATCAATTTAGACAACGTAATTGTATATAACGATATCTCGATATATCATTTCATCAAGATACGATTACACTGAAAGACGATAAATCATCATATTGAATTATCGCCCAGCCCTATGCATCACTTATCTACAGTGACTGCTATGTCCGTGTGCCTGAAGGCCACATCAACCCACACACTTTGTTACAAACACCAAAACAAAAGATTGATGGAGGGAGATTTATTCTGCAATGATGATTAACTGTTTTAGTACTGTGACCATGGTTTTGCATGTGCTAGTCTACTACCAATCACATACAGTATATGGCCTATGTAGAGCCTAATCTTTTCAATACTTTTGGGAGCATGTTTGTCTATATAGCAACAGCAGGGAGGTGTCAGGAAATGAGGGGAGAGATCGAGGAGGGATGACATGCAGCAAAATGCCCCTGGCTGGATTTGAACCAGGGTGATTGCAATTAAATGATGAGCCTTGAAAAGTTAGGCTGCCCCATTTTCACCTGATATGGAGGCCCTGCAAAATTGTTTTAATACCTTTAGTATCTCAGTTCATGTTGCTCTTACATGATGTATATTCATTCCTAAATACATTTGTGTTTAATCAAACTGACACAAACCTGAGGCCAGTTGGTATTTAAGCCTGGGTTTACTGGATAATACTGGGTAATATACTGTAATGAAGCTGCTATGTGTAGTCTGTAGTGTGCACTGTTAATGGTGGGGTGATGGGGTACATAAACAATGCACAGAGTAAGAAGAATGATAGTCAATGGGGACCTCCCTATTCAGCCATCATCACAGTAAACACCATGTCTATTTGTATTTTAAACAAAACAAGTGTGTAACTCAGCAGAAATGCATTAACTGTTAGTTGAAACTATTTTGTTCATTCTGGAGATGAAAATATGCTGTCTAACCTTTATGTCACAGCACACTCCTCTCCACAGATATCTTACAAAACACTACAGCTGATAAATATTAAATAAAACTACTGTTAGGTTACATTTTTGTGAAACTGGAGTTGTATCGCATTAAAAGTGCTTTACTAACTCATCATATACTGTAGCTTTACTGTTGCTTAAGTATGCAATGTACAGCTGTATTAAGAAAACAAGAAACATTATTAAAAAAAAAAAAATCTATGTGAAATGCTTATAATAGTCACTACAAACTGAGGCTCTAGCTCTAGCTGACCTTTTGGGCCTGTGCCCAATTAGCCCTTTCAGTAATCCATACATGGTTGGCAGGCACTAATACAAATAGCCTAAGCTTCCAAAAAGTGAGCCTCATCACCACCATACCTGGCAGTATCCTTCCACTAGACAGAGGATGCCACGGGTCGTTGTCGGTGGCCAGGAACAGACAGTCCGGGTCCCTCAGGTAGCACGAGGCTTTGGCCAGTTTAAGAAAAGTCATTTTATCATCATGTCCCACCAGCACTGCCTTGACGTCCGGAGCCAGAGCGCAGTCGTAGATGGTGGCGTCCGGGTCGTCTGCCTCTTCTACGCAGGGGATGCCCGCCTCATCCAGCTCTCTGCGCAGTCCGTCGCAGCCCATGACAAACACCTGGCCGCGGATCTTGACGACGTCTCTCAGGTAGAGAGCCGAGCAGTACGACGAGCTGAAGATCTGCTCTAGTATCACGTCGGTGAAGCCCAGCCGGCAGAACTTGTGCACATAATTCTCCCGGGGCCTGGTGCAGTTGTTGGTGACGAACACTACGTTTTTGCCGTGCCGTATCAGCGAATTCACCACCTTCGCCGCTCCCGTTATCGCCTTCTCTCCGTGCCATATGACCCCGTCGCAGTCGAGGAGAATGAAGTCCTTCGCGTCAAGCAGATTTCTAATCTGCGGACCTCGAATTTTCTGGCAGCCTTTGAAGGCGCCTGCCATTCCGGCTTTTCCCTCGGTTTCTTCCGTGTTTCACCTGCTAGTGGTTCCTCATGTCAACGGCTGGTGCATAATGTGGTAAAGCCAGCTGGTAAAATGATATGAAAACAAATCAATATCAGGAAATCACATTGCGGAGTCCAGCGCAGAGAGACAGCGAGCTACATAAACAATTGACGTCTAACCACGCCCACATTGTCAACACTGACCAATCAAACGACAGCTCTTTAACGAATCAGGTTTGTGTGTGTCACACGACTTTTATGAGCAACATCCTCTAAAAATTACATTGCGCCATCTTGGGATGGACTCTTAAATATGACTTTTTATTTTATGCTTTTAACGTACATCACCTCTTAATAACTAAAAAATAAAGAGTGGTGGAAGATTTACTCACACCCTTTATACTTAAATAAAAGTAGCAATAGGCCTCCCACACTAAAACTACTCTACAGGTAAAAGTTCTGTAGGCCTATTCAAAATACAAAAAAGTCAAATGTAAAAGTAGTCATTATGCACAATGGCCCCTCTCAGAGTGTTTCTATTTTTTTTTTTTTACTTCATCATACTCTCAGTTGCCTGTTTATTATTACTGCACATAGCTAAAACAAATTGCAGTCTAATTGCACCCCTTCAATAAATCCTACCTTCATGAAGGTTGTAATGTTCAGGTTTTTTCAGTTTCTTAGAGGTGTTTCTAATATTTTGGCCACCCGATCTATAAACAATGATTATATATTATAAACACATCTTGTTATAATGCAACACAACTCCACCATAAACAAACTACATCCAGTTGATTTAAAACATTATAACCTTCATGATGGTAGAATTTATTGCAGGACTGTTGTATTAGACCAGGAGGACTTAATCAGCTTGCAACTGTGTGTGTGTGTGTGTGTGTGTGTGTGTGTGTGTGTGTGTGTGTGTGTGTGTTTTTGTAAAATTTTAATCTGCAAAGTAGCCAAATACAGAAATCAGAAAAAGTGAATCTAGTGAAGCAGTAGTGTAAGGTTTCACAAAATGTTTACAGTAATACATAGTAACAAAATAGATCCTGAAAGCTGTTGTAACTTTGATAACAGTATTTGAATACATTTCCTTGGTTGTTTATTTTCTACTTATGAGTATTTTTAGAATTGGACTTAATTCTTGTCCATGACATCAAACATTTTTAATCACAAATGTCACTCTCAATTACATCGTTTTCTCAGGTCACTAGATGGGGCTCTAATCCACAAACACAGATTTGAACTTTAGAACACACTGGTTAAAGTCCCAGCAACTCCAACACATACAGTACATCCATGCAGTCATACCCTTTCTACAGTCCCCTTACTGTCTTCCCATTTGGCCTGTTACTAACTCACTGGAAGTCACTGAGCCAATAGCAAAGGTTTACATTAAAGCCTATAAAAATGTATTTCTCATTTCCTCTTTGAACTTACAGTGGCAAGAAAAAGTATGTGAACCTTTTGGAATTTCATGGTTTTCTGAATAAATTTGTCATAAAATGTGATCTGATCTTCATCTAAGTCAAGGGTATTGACAAACATAATGTGTCTAAAATAATAACACAACATTCTTTTGATCTTTCATGTCTTTATTGAGAACAACCAAAAAAAACTTATTGTGCTTGTGGAAAAAGTATGTGAACCCTTGAGTTAATGACCTCAAAACAGCTAAATGGAGTCAGGTTTAAGCCCACCTGGAGTCTCGTTAAGATAATGCGTTTGGAGATGTGGACTACAGCTACTTTGACTGATAAAAACCCCTCAAACTTTTCGAGTTTGCTTTGCACAAGAAGAACACGCTTATGTGAGCCATGCCTTGCCAAAAAGAGCTTTCAGAGGATCTATGATCAAGAATTGTTGATTTACATAAGGCTGGCAAGGGTTACAAAGTTATTTCAAAGACTTTAGAAATTCACCAGTCTACAGTTAGGCAAACAATCTACAAATGGAGACAATTTGGGACTGTTGTTACTCTACCAAGAAGTGGGCACCAAGTCAAACTGACACCAAGAGCACAACGAAGACTAATGAGGTCTAGATACAATCCCGAATAACAGCCAAAGATTTGAAGGCATCATTGGAACTGGCTAACATCTCTGTTCATTAGTCTACAATACGTAAAACATTGAACAAGCAGGGTATCTACGGCAGGACACCACGAAGGAAGCCACTGCTTACTAAAAAGAACATTGCTGCACACCTAAAGCTTGCAAAAGAGCACATTGACATTCCACAGCGGTATTGGCAAAATATTTTGTGGACTGATGAAACTAAGATTGAACTATCTGGAAATACCACACAGCACTACATCTGGCGTAGAAACGGCACGGCATATCATCATGAAAACATCATCACAACTGTAAAGTATGGTGGAGGAAACATCATGATTTGGGCCTGCTTTGCTGCATCAGGGCCTGGCCAGCTTGGAATCATTGAGGGGAAGATGAATTTTCAAGTATATCAGACAATTCTTCAGGATAATGTGAGAATGTCTGTACGTCAGCTGAAACTGTGTAGAAGGTGGGTGATGCAACAGGACAACGACCCAAAACATCGGAGCACGTCCACAACAGAATGGCTTTAGAAAAATAAAATCTGCCTTTTGGAGTGGCCAAGTCAGAGCCCAGACCTCAACCCAATAGAGATGCTATGGATTGACTTGAAGAGGGCCATACACAAGAGACGTCCAAAGAATATGACAGAGCTAAAGCAGTTCTGCCAGGAAGAATGGGCTAAGATTCCTCCTCAACGTTGTGCAGGTCTGATCCACAGCTACAGGAAGCGCCTAGTTGAGGTTATTGCTGCCAAGGGGGTGGGTCAACCAGTTATTAATTCTAAGGGTTCACTTACTTTTTCCACTGCCATGTTGAATGAGTGTGTTCAATAAAGACATGAAAGGTCAGAATTTGTTTGTTATTATTTTAGACACGTTTGTCAATACCCTTGACTTGGATGAAGATCAGATCACATTTTATGACAAATTTATTCAGAAAACAATGACATTCCAAAAGGTTCACTGTACCATTATACTCAGGACAATTTTCTGACCCTCAATAATTACAGTACTTATTCAGCCACAAAGCTTTGCTCTAAAAACAACCAGTTCCTTCATTTATGCTGCCATTCTTTGCTACTAAGACACAACTCGTCAAGACAGGAGCATGGTACTATTAAGCCATTTGACAAGTGTGCAACCGCATATCCACTTTTTTATTTTAAAGATTTTTTTGGGCTTCTTGGACAGAAAAGGTAAGAGAGGGGGGGGGGACGACATGCAGCAAAGGGGGCGCACACTTTACTGGGTTAGCTAGAGATCGCCCCAAGCATATCCACTTTTAATGCCAGCTACAAGTATATTCAAACATCCTTTTTACCACGCTTATACAAAATTTACATCAGAGCCCATGTGACCTCAAAAGAGCACATTAAACTAATGTTTCAAATGTGTGATGCAATTATTATTATGTCATTTTATTTTTGTTGATTTGATATTGCTTGTCACTGCAGGATACCTGTAGTAAACCTGTTTTGAACTAAGTTTCATGGTTGTTAATACAATTAAGTAGATGATTGCAATTCCATCTTAAACCAAAAATGAATAACAAAATGTATTGTAGTTGCAGTTTTAGTATTATAATTGCCAAAAGAGACAGTTTATTACTCTTTGGACCATTATATGTTGTCTGTTTTATACAGTGGTACTCTTTAACTATTTCTTCTAGCTTCTGTTTCTCCTGCTTCTCTGTTCTATTTTGCACTGTTGTGTCCATTTTCTGCTTCATTAAAGTTTCTCTTTTTTGCCTCTTTCTTTTTTTCCTCCACCGGTCCTGTCATGCTTTGGCTGCTTTGCAGTGTCTGTTTTGGATTGCGTGCGAGACCGAGGAAGACTCAGTGGCACCTGCAACTGCCAGCCAAACAGACAAATGAAATGCAGGAAAGGAATGAAAGAATGGACAGCTGAATGGACAGAGTACAAGCCGTCCTAATTGGTCATTATTTCCTTGCTAATCTATATTTTCCTCCCTGCTAACCCCACACACAGATGTGAGGAGTGGGAGGGAGGACAGAACAGAGAGGGGGGGTCCTCCAAGGCCTGCTCTCAACAGTGGCTTGAGCGCTGACCGTGAACATTGCTGTTCGCTTTTGTCTCTTGTTTAGAAAGGGGAAGGAGACTCAGTGGAAACCAGCAGAGGAGGGTGTATGGGTCAGAGTTGAGACTTGCAGGTGGTTAATAATTGAAGAGCCAGTAGACCATAACGCTGCCCCAAACACACACATGCACAGAGGCACATACAAACGTTGCTAGCAGAGCATATTTTTTTTAATGATTCAGATATATTCAATGACTATCAACATACTTTGTCTACTTTGTACCTGAACTAAACAAACACACAAAACCATTGTCAACATTCATCCATCTACCCTAACATGGCTTGCTGCCATTTGGAAACATGCAATACAAAAGCACAAAAGCATTGCTTAGTTATAGTGTATGTGTGTGTTTGCATGCGTACTGTCACCACCCTTTGCTTGCAACACAGCCAGGTCAAAGCAGCACAGAGTGTTGGACAATGTGGCGCTGCAGTACAAATGAGGGTCTGTAGACATGATGGCGCTTGGAGGGTAGAGGGCAGGACACTTAGCATTTTGGCTATTCAACTGAAGGGAAAGTGGTAATAATGAAAATTAAACTCTTTTCAGTATACAAAAAGTACTCAAAATGAAAACAAAATTATGCAACAGCATAAAAAAGTTTTTAAATGCATTTCTTTGTACACTAATATTGAAACCACTTTGCAGTACTTTGCAGCTTTCCTTTTGATAATCAAACTGAATGTTCTGGAAAAAACACCCTTTTCTTAGTTATATTTTTGTCCTGAAGGGATATCTTTCTGGGCCTGGTGGGGCTACAGCAGAAAAGGAAGTTTGAATTTATCGCTTGTGTAAAAGCAAAGGTCTCCTCCTCTCATTAATTTTATGTATTTAGAGAAGAATTGTAATAATCAGTTACAACAAGAGTGGTTTATGTATTGAATAACTGCATTATTTTAGGGTACATCATTATATTTTCTCATATGGGTACAGCATTCAAGTCCAAGATAAACAAGCAACACAGAACTGAGGTATACATCTGAAGTACCCCTGAGGAAACGCTTAGTACTGCTATTGTATTTTTTTGTGTTTGTCCCTGCTATTCTTGTTCCTACAGAAAGTCCAGCAGAGAACTACAGGTCCAAGAAGCCCCAGAAAGAGGAGAAGCACCAAGTCCAACAGGTATCTCTGGTACCATGGTTGTGTCAGAGAAGCAGGCCTTAAATGACTTCCACCTTCACTGTGCAGGATGTGCTCCACCCACTGAATGAGTCGAAGGCCTGGAGGGACAGGATGGGATTTGTGGATCCTGCTAAGAGACAAAGCTGAAGACTTAAACCTAGAAAAGAAGAAATAATTGGGAAAATTGAGGAAACAGAAGGGAGAAGTAGTTACAGACATTTCTGTACTCTACTGGCATCACAAATGTTGCTCAGCCATCCATCCACATACCTGACGTCCTGTATAAGTGTTTGAATGGTGGAGCTGAGCAGTTCCCTGGTGATTTGTGTGGGGTTGATGGTGAGGCCAAGTCCCTTTGTTTCAGCCCTCACCACATTATCAAACTGGTCTCCAAACAGGGGGATTCCCAGCACAGGAACCGCATGGTACAATGCCTGGAACAGGCTGTTTTGTCCACCATGGGTGATAAAGAGACATGCTTTTTTGTGTCCTGGGGTAAACAGAAAATAGATAAAAAAAACGTCATTACTGAGTAAAAAAAGTAAGATTGTTTGGGTGTACTTCAGACTGATAAAACCTACAGATGAAAACAGTCTAGCTTATAGGTTAGGGTTTAAACAATGCGGACCAAACCGCTGTCAACAATTTAGGGATGGGTGTGGATGTACACACATGAACACGTCATTTTCATGTGCCATGATGTTGTCAAACAAAGCATTAACAAAATTAAACCACAGGGCAATGAGCAGATTGTACATTCATGATCATTCATGCTGTATTTGGATATTCCTCTGTCTATACTTTTAATGAGATAAAACAGATTTACTGAACGTTTAAAGCAAGCACTTGAGTCTTGTAGTATTTCTTCAATATGAAGAAAAAAATAATTAAAAGTTAAAATGAAAGAATGGAGCTGCAGTGCTGCAGTGACCCAGTCTCTGCCTGCTGCAGTCCTGGTCAAGTGTCTGACAGGAATTATGACATTCATTGTTTTAGTCTTCTTTCAGACAGTCCTGTAACATGCCATTATGTCTGTAACTAAGGGTTAGAGAGGTAGACTGTTCCTACCCAGCAGGTCATTAAGAGGCAGCCAGTCCACTAGCCTGAGATTGGGAGGTCTGTCCAGGTTTGATGGCCATCGCTTGTGGTCATACCTGCAAGCAAACACTTTGTTTTGGGGGTTGATTTTATCTTTTCATGACAGTGAGAGAAAATAAATTATGTGTGCTTTCCCACCCCCCATTTATAAAAATTTTTGATCTGTGACACAGAATGTTAAAAGTGCTATTTTTTTAATGCCTGTATGAATTGTGTCGTGCTTTTACCTCCAGAGCACGCCCTGAGGGATCCTGGAGAAGCCAGCCACCAGCTCTACAAGCAGAGGGTCCACAGAGACTGAAGAGACCATTGATCCCAGAGTCACGACAATGAAACCTGCCTCTCCAAAATTAGAGATCCACAACTCAAGATCCTGAGGGATCAAAAGGGTTGGGGTATGGGCAATAAAGGAAATATGCAAATGGAGAAATGTGCAGTGTTGAGTAAGGCAGGATGAGAGAGAGATGGTTGTGCATAGGAGAGAGTAGGGAAGTCCAGAGGGAAGTGGGAGTAGAAAGGTAAAGACATGGGAAGAAAACTAGTTAATTTAAAAACCTGAGTCTTACTGACGTATTTGGATATGTGTATCAAGAGAAGAGACCTGCTCCACAGGTTTTGCAGGTTTATTCAGCAGACCTCCCACCAGCACAGTGTAGGGCATAAGGGGCTGGGGGAACTCCAGTGAAAAGTCAGTGTTGAAGGCCCAGAGTTCAGCTCCTTGATGTAACTCATCCAGACCACCAGGAGGTGAGCCTGACTCGAGGTGGCGTTCAGCTACTTGCCTAAATGTCGACCATACACGCTCCTGGCCTTGATATAAGAAAGGAGACACAATCCAAAAGCACCAGCATTGTATGCTTAACATTTGTTGAAAGCCATTCAGATTGAATTATTATAACTCATTTCTCGCCAGTGGGTATTAGCCAACGTAGATAGTTGGCTGTTGCAGATGCAAACAATGTTAGCATTGATCAAAGTGGACATATTTCAATGGGATGAGAACAAATGTGAACATTCTCACCGCTTGTACAATCAGTTTAAATGGATTATTAGCCAAAAATGTACGGAGGAATTTAATCTGTGATGAAATGATGAAAGATAAAAAAATATGGATTACTGTATTAAGATGATGTTAGTGTTGATTTAAAAGTACAAATATAAAGTCAGTATATTATAAATGAGAGGAGAATGAGATTAGATGTAAAAACCTAAATTCATGATATCAAAAAATGTGCTTATTTAGAATATCTATATGTCTAGGGCTGCACAATCAATCGCAATGTTATCGAAATTGCAATATGAACTGGTGCAATATCCAAATCGCAGGGGGGCACAATATTTGTCAAACCATTCTAAAATAAAGTATTGTGGTGCTGCAGAGACATCCCGGCCTACAAATCGTATCCTACGGACTAAAGAAAAAATGTTTTTTTGGTACAGATACTTGCAAAAAAAATCACACTTCAATCATTTTTTTTCTTTTTCTTTTATATTTTTCAATGAAAATGAGAATAATGATACAAAAATGCTCATTCACTCCAATATCGTGAATCATATCGCAATCGCAATATCAGTCAAAAATAATCGCAACAAGATATTTTCCTAATATCGTGCAGCCCTAATGTCTAGAGGGCTATAACAGTGTACACTGAAGATGTGTGTTATCAAGCAAGCCAGACAATACCCATGACAATATGTGATCTCCTATGCAACACCATTCTTACCTACAGGAGCCAAGAAAGAATAAAAGAGGTTCTTTGCACGACCCCAGAGGTTCATGTGGTCCGACAGCTGTGAGCTGAAGACTGGGATGTAGGAGACTGGACTGGGGAGAGCGATGGACAGAGGACCGTTCAGAGGGCCAGGATAGAAAGCTATGTAGTGGACCCCTGGAGTAAATCAAGAGAAAAGTGCATGGAACTGCTGTAAATGTATTCATGGCTGTTAATAGATTTAAAAATAAGACACTATATACATTTGGCTCACAATTAGTTTGAATTACACATTTAAAAACATCTGCAAATAATACAAGTGGAAAGGTATTGATGAGTAGTAGTATATAACTGTAGTATTGTAAAGATTTAAAGGATGATAGTTATTATGACATAAACCAAAGTGATATGAACAACCGATGTACCAAGTTTGTGCGCAAGGATGAAGGAACATGGGTTAAAAGCATCAAGGATGGTGATGTCGTAGTGTTCCCTCTGGAGGAATGTTATCATCTTTTTGTCCCCTAACAGCTTGTCACACTGATAGGACAGGTGCCACGTGAAGTTTAGAAAGGCATTAAAGTTATCCCTGACAGAAAGAGAAAGGAAGGAAAAATGACAGTGAATGAAGAGAGATACAGAGTGGCAAGGGGAGTGAGAAGTCATTTAAATCTGATATATAGTACAATGCTGTTAAATACAAATATATTCAACTATTCACTTTAATCCAAGAAGGTTCAGAAGTCTAAATTAAGAGACAAATTGGACATCCTTTGAAGAGAAATTCTAGAGCCTCAAAATGCGGATGTAAAACCAGACTCAAGATCGAAACAAGATTAAGTAGCTTATAAGAGCTTGTCTGTTTCACCCAACATAATTCAATCAATGTTACCAAGTCCCCTACAAATCTGTGATGATACCTTCCTAGTAAAAACTGGGTTTGTTGCTCTAGGAACCAGCCATTGTATTCTTGGATGTATTTCTCTCCTAAGGACCAGGTGCTCATCTGGTAACTGTCTGCACGGCCTCCATAGGAAAAACCTGTGAGGAGTTCAACAGAAATTTGCATTTAAATGAAAATTAGAGTGACTCAATCGAAGAAAGGATGAGTGTTTGTGTGTATTCTGTATATATATGCTTGTACTGTATTACAGTTTACCTGTAATAACAGGGTTGCCCAGTTGTAAGAGCATGCGGACCTCATGGCCATGCTGGTGTAAGTTATGAGAAATTTCATCTAATAACAAGTAGTGGCTTCCTCCTTGAGGAGAGGAAAGAAGAAGAGACACAATAAAAAAACTGTGCTATCACCATGCTATCTGAACATAATGGCTCGCTGTTTGCAACATACTACATTAATTGCATTTTAGAAACATACTGAAGCAATTCTCCTTTACAACCTGTACCTTTGACTGTACTTTCTGGATTCACCAGTCTGGCAAGGAGGTGCTTATTCTTCTCGTATTTTTGAACAAAGTTTTACAATCAATATCTCTATTACTATAAGGGCACTTTAACAATCACTGCTCCACTACTTACCAATTAGACAGACAGTCAGGATCTTGGCAGACTGAAGTACTGGAAGAGCCAGAAGAGAAAAAATGCAAAAAAATGCAATCCCCATGTTGATTTATTAGAGTACCACAGACAGACCTGCAGCCAAAGTCCTCTTAAAATAGTCTTCCAATTAAAAAAAAAAACTGTAATGAAAACCTTTCTGCGTGAACTGAATTATTTATGAGAAGATTTGTCCTTTTAATTGTAATACAGCAACAAAGTTAGATCCAGTAAGTAGCAGGGGGGAAACATGTCCTTAAACAGTGATCCAGACAAAGTTGTGATTCAGACAATTTTTTCACATTTTCCACAAGAAATCAAAATGCAGGATTACCAACAAAAAACTGAGCAAATTCACATTCTTGATAAAATCACCTTTTCAGTACACCACGTTATGTCCTGAAAGTCTTCTTTGTTGATATCTTGTCTGTTTGAGCCATGAGTCAAGATTATTTTATAGTCTGCAGTGTCAAGTTAATTGGGGAAATCCCAAATCCTTATTTAGTTTACCTGGGATGTCTCCAGTATTCTTTGTCTTGCAACAAATGTAAAAGGTCCGATTTATTCCTTATTATTCAAGAGGTTTTGGATGCAAGTCTGCAAGTATGATTCTGTCTATAGGACACGTGAGCAGATCTGTTTTCTCTCAAAGTCAGACACTGGACCTGCAGTGATAATTAAAGGGAGGGAAATAGAGAAAGGGAGGTGGGTCAGAGGGTGGGGGGTGAGTTCCCCAAGCCCTCGAATGGAGGCAAATGGAAATATTAACAGGAGTTACATTATCTCAAGGCTGCTGGCAGAATGTAACCCCCTCCATCAATAAGTACAGAAAGGCACTTATTGATGATAATGATATTTATTGTGACACACGTACCTAATGATGCGTTAGGGATGCACCGATCTGACTTTTTCAGTCCCGATACCGATACCGATGCCTGGGCTTTGTGTATCTGTCGATACCCGATACCGATTCGATACCGTTGTTGAATTAATAATACACTGTATACCATCCACCTTATACCTTCCTTCCACCATGTAGAAGAGACTAAAGGCACCAGACTTTCCTAACTAAACATCACTTTCCTAACTAAGACAAAATAACATAGATGTAATGTATTGAATTATTATTTATTTGTACACTCAACTCTTCCAGCATATGACACACGTGCGACAGAGGGAAAAAAACTAACAAAACTGGATCGGCCTGTGGATCTGTTAATTTTTCCGATCCCCGATCCAGCTATTTTGTCAATATCGGGACTGATATCCGATCTTAATATTGGATTGGTGCACCCCTATTATTAAGTTGCCTTTAGTGCCAAGAAAACCTAGCTAGCTAGCTAACAACACTGAACCCTATTGTTAAATATAAATTCATTTTTTTTTTCTAAACAGCATGCCCATTAACTTGATTGGTAGAAAGGCAACAGTGACTGCTGAATAGAGTAGCTACCGTAAGCCATCGTTGCTTTATGGACTGTGCTAGGGTTGTGGGTGCCCTGGCAGGCAGTTACTGGGCAAGTCAGGCTTGACATGTAGGTTATCCTGGACAATGCACTCATTGTAGCCACAACCAATGCCTTTTTGTGTCAGAGAGGTCATTAGAAAAACAAGTCAGTCAGAAAAACTGCTGGAGTGTATCAGGGAAAAAGGGTATGAGGGGTCAACCTGCCATCATTGATGTTATTGTTGTCATTCCAATTATGTTGCCATTCCAACCGTCATCAGTTAGACATTTCTACATACTGACACAAGTTGTGGTTGCAAATGTATTTATTAAATACTGAAGTAAGCAATACATTTCAGCAAGCATTTCAAAGGTAAAAGTAGAGAGTACTTCAAAATGGCAAAAGCAATGTATTTTGCATTTCCTAAGTATGTATATTTACTGTATCCTTCAGGAAACTGTCAAGCTGTTAGCCTCTCCTTCATCCTGATGGGCCATTAGCACTCTATGAATGTTCTGAGGGACAAAGAAAGATAGAGAAGTTTGAGAGATAAATAAAGGTTTAAAATGAAAAAAGGATACAAAAGGCGGGGAGGGAGACAGAGATAAAAGACAAAGGTGGAATATAATATAATAATGGGGGAAAGTCTGGATGTCCTGCAGAGGACAAATGTGCTATTTTCAGATTATCATTGCATATGTATGTGTATATGTATAAATTCACTTTTTTATATACTAACTTCTATCTGTATGTAGTAGTCAAATGTTTATATTTACCTTCAGCTTTGTTGTCCTTGTTTTAAGCTGTATGTGTATTTGTGTGTATGTAATTTGAGAGCAACAAATGGCCAGAGTCAAATTCCCTGCATGTGTGCACACTAAAACTGATTCTGATCTATCTCACATACTGTACACTGTTGTAGGGGAACAAATAAAGAAAAACAGATGAGTCAACGCAGAGACGTACTACAAGCTGGTAGTGTGTTAAGGTTTCCATCAGGCCCTGGATAAAAGGATGCTGAGAGAGACGGGAGAAGGAGACACAGTCCTCAGGCTTGTAGCCCAGCTCTCGGAAGATATGCACCAGTTGCTAGAGGCCAGCAGAGACAAAGAGTAACATGAGGGAAGAGTTTCATTTTATTAATATAGTTAATGCATCTGCTTACAAAATTAATTTCTAAGTATAGAAGTAAGTATGGAGCCTTTAAAATGCACTAAGGTATTCAGTGAACCCATAAAAAAAATATTACTAAAACTTTACTTTTTTTTTCAGAGGCTATGCCTTTACTTTACCCCAATCGTGAAAAAAAAAGTAAGTAGCCTAATTTATTTTAGGTTAATTATGTAAAAAGGTGTAGACTGTCCCCTAAATATCGAAATTATGGTGGCATTAAAAAAAACCTCATGGATTGTCCCACACACTGTCCCTGTAAAATGCCCACAGCTCGTGTATCTCATACAAACCCATAAAGATTTGCTCTTCACCCCTAACAGTTGCATTTTAAAGCCATGCCTTTAAATACACATTGATGGTAGAATGATGAAAGCATAACAGAAAACAAAATCTTTGCTGATCAAAAATACATTCTGCTGAATTGCAAGTTAAACCTTACATATTTTACTACATTTAGTAGTAGTTTAGTTTATTTTAATTTTTTTTTAATTTTATTCAATGCACTGGTAATAAACAATAAATAAACATATCATTATTGCTTTTACTTCCACAAAAAAAAACAATACTAACACAAAAAGTAGTATATTTCCTTAATTAATTCAACCATTTAGGTATGTATTTCCTTAAAGCCCAGTTTGAACTTGCATAGGATTATACAGTACCTCAGTATGCTCCTCCTGACTCAGGCAGCCTGGAGGAAGGGGCTTGTCATCTTTCATCTTGGCGACATTGTGGCAGATGACAGCAAGGAGAGCAGGGATGGACACTACCTGCTCCCCCAATGAACTGCTTGATGGCCACTGAGTCTCTTCTTCCTTGTAATCTCCATCGAGTTCTGAGGAGCTGAGCTCTGTAGCCTCTTCTATACTGGGCATAGACTGTATACACAACACATAATGATCCTGCCCTGCTGATGTGCCGAAGACAAACTTAACTCTGATATGATTCATTCCAAAACAAATTACCAACCACAAGAAAAACCTGACACTATTCTATTATAATTCTGGACCATCTGAAAACATTGGTGACAGAAAATTATAATGTGTTTGATGACAGAAGATGAGGAAGGTAGTGCTTTTGCAATGACTTTCAAGTGAAAATGTCATTGACTTTTCTTTGTACATGAATTTACTTCACCTTGACAAGCTGGGCCGGTGAGGAGTGTTTGAGATGTCGCCCCAGCACTACACTAAGTGCTCTGATGAAGCCCTGTCTGGGGTGAGGGTCGGCTGCAAAGTACTGCAGCATGGACAAATAGTCCAGTCGAGGGGGGGAGAAGGAGTGGTCCGCAAACAACTGGAAAAAGAACTTAAAAGCAAGAACACAGGCAAATGTAATTGTTCATTTATTATTACAGTGCAGTTCATTTGGACAAATAGTAAACATAAGATGTTAAAGTGCCCATATTATGAAAAAATCACTTTTTCTGGGATTTGGGGTGTTATGTTGTGTCTCTGGTGCTTCCACACACATACAAACTTTGAAAAAAATCCACCCATGCTGTTTAGAGTGAGATACGGTTTCTGAATGTGTCCTGCCTTCAGTCTCTGGGTGAGCTGTTCAAAATCAGCACGGCTTGTGACGTCACAAGCCGAAACGAGCAGGCTAACCGCAACCATTAGCTCGTAGCGTTAGCATGCTAACGCTATGGCTAACGCTAGCATGCTAACGCTAGCATGCTACCTCGTTCTCAATAGCAAAGCACTGCTACAACACACACAAGTTCACCATAATCTACAAAAGAACTACTTACATGTGCGCCCTCATTTAGAAGTCTCCCAGCTAATCCTGCCTTGTAACTGACCGAAGTTGGAGAAACAGCCTTTCTTTTACTGTCTATGGAGCTAGCTAGCTGACATGATCTACATCTGAGCTACTGGGCATGTGCAGTGCAATCAAAGATAGTACAGAAGAAGAAGAAGAAAAGAGGTCTCACTCTGTAGCTAAAACAGAGACCAGCTGAAAAGAGGATCTGCAGCAGTGAGAGAGAGCACTGCAGTACAACACAAATATGGTGTTTTTTGAAAATTAAACCATGTAAACCTATTCTGGTACAACCTTAAAATACAATTATGAACCTGAAAATGAGCATAATATGGCTGCTTTAAGGTTTGATACCTGGTTTAGAACAAAGTGCATGGCATTGCGATGATAAATATGTGTTTTAGATTAATTTCTGTTTACAAAAGGTATACAATTGAAAACAGCTGAAACATACTCTTACAGTAATTGTTTAAAGTGTTGGGTAATGCTCTATTGCAAGGGTTTTCAAACTTTTTGTGTGTGTGTACCACTATTTGTAATCAAAAATTTTCACGGACCACCTCATAATACACATATACACGACGGCTGCCACATATTTAATGTAATTATTTAATCAAGCGCCCGAGCGGGTATAATCAGGTTCATTTGAACAACTTATTATTAACTTATTTCCATAGCAATGGAGTATTAAATCTATACAGTAATAAGAACACTTGGATATAGTCAAAATTTCAAAACCTTTGGCGATTTTAGGGGATTATTAATCTTCAGAGTTTTACAAGTCCTCAAAAAGTAGGCTATGTGAAATTGTCCACTTAACAGCACATCCGCAAAACATTTCAGAAACACGAGATCAAGAAACTAACTGGAAATTAAAATCATAATAGGCCTTATTCATTAGGGCCTGAGCGCCAGTGGCAGATTTAGAAAATTTTACATGAGGTGGCAAGGGGTAGCGAGAGATCTTGGCAGGGTGGCAGGGGAAGACGGTACATGGGAACCCCCATATGTAAACACACTGCTATGCCCTACTATGCCCCGCAACACCCTGCTACGCCCTGAACTGCTACAACTATTATTTCTAGTCATAGTTCCATTATCTTTGTTGTTACTATAATTGCCACCGTTCATCATACCAACTGGTATAATTATTATGAATCTTAATTCTCTTTATCTGTATATCTGTATCCGTCTCTGTGTCCCAGCTGGCAGCAGCAGATGGCTGCCCACCAAGAGCCTGGGTCTGTCTGAGGAGAAAATGTTGGTAACATTATGAAGTCTATGTTGGCTTGGCTAGTGTTCCTCTGTTCTATACAGACCACTTCTCAATAACCTTTTTTGAGCTCTTTGCATGGCCCAAACCACAGTTTGATGCGATGGATTGTTTTTACCCATCCAGGCAGATGCTCTGTCAGCATCAGACTCTTGAATGTTGTGCTGTACCACTGTATAGATTACTGCAAGGTGATGTATGTATGTAAAGCTGTTCTTGCCTCGAAAAAGAACCAAGTGTGGTTCTTTTTCAGGTGCTTAGACGGACTAGAAGTTGTTTGTGTTGTTACAAAAACCAGATCCAGTTGTGTTCAAGATAATCTTGAAGCTCTGTGACTGGGAGTTGAACCTGGATGGGTGTTGTTGGGGGAGCCATTTTTAAACTGCATGACTGTTCCCCTGCACTAATAATCATTATAAGTCATAATGCTGACTCAACTAGTTCTTACAGTAAGTGGGATACATTTCAGTGGAACTTAGCCAACTTGTATTTCTCAATCTGATACATTTGACCTTTTTTGTGTTTGACTCATGCACGATTTTTATCTACCACAGCTTTTTTATTTTATTTAAATGCAAGTTAAACTGTAGGAGGTAAGAGATGAACAGACATACAGCAGTAATTACTATTACCTTCCACATGTCATGTTATTCATATTATTATAATGCAGACATTTAATAATTAGCCCTTATTTCACATGCAGTTTGATTAGATGCATTTCTGTTTAAAATTGTGACTTGTGATTGTGCATACACTAGCCGTATGGTATTAATTAATTAATGGTATCTATAAAAAATAGTAGGATCCTAATATTGATTTCTATTGATGAAAAGTAGCTAAGTACATTTACTTAAGTATTGTATTATATACTTAAGTACAATTTTGAGGGATAGGCTACTTGTACCATTTCATGCCACTTAATACTTCCACCCCACATCAGAGGATGATATAAACTTTATTCTCTACAACCATATATTTGATCATTATTACTACAGATTGTTTTACATAGAAAATATATCTTTAGATTATGAAATATGATACAATGTCATAGAGTTCTACCCCAAAGTCAATGAAATGTTTTAAAAAGTTTATAAATTAGATGAACCTTGGCCAGATATGGCACTGAAATATTGCTTAAATATTACTGCATCAGTTACAGGTTAAATTATATATAATGATATAACACTATTGAAAATGGCCCTTCTGCATAATTAGTACTTTTGATAAGTACATTTTGCTGATAAAAGTTTTGTATTTTTAATTTAGTTCATTTTTAATGCAGAAATATAATGAGTATTTATATTGATGATGTTAATGGCAGCTGTAGCTTGCTTCCTGAGCTGTATTGGCCTGTACAGAAAGCAAACTACAGCTGCCATTAACATCTGTTGTTGAAGAGTTTAAGGTGGCCAAAGCCCGGCAGGTAATAATGCTTCGCGACAGTAGTGAATTGGTCCACCAAGCAGATATCACCATCTGCACAGGACGGAAATGGTCAGCAAGCAGGGCTGTGGCGGACGCAGAGGCAAGGTTGGGCAGTGGTGGCCTAAAAGTTAGAGAAGCGAGCGTGGGACCAGAAGCGAGCGTGGGACCAGAAGCGAGCGTGGGACCAGAAGCGAGCGTGGGACCAGAAGGTCGCGGTTCAATGCCCAGACCGGCAGGATAAAATCTGGGTGGGGAAAGTGAAAGAGCAGCGCTTGTCCCTCCCACTACCACTGAAGTACCACTGAGGTGCCCTTGAGCAAGGCCCTTAACCCCAACCGCTCCAGTGGAGCTGCTCAGTGGCCAGCAGATCAGACTGTGGTTGTACTGGGCAGCTTCCAGGTATGAATGTGTGACTGTGTGAATGTGACAGGTCGTCGTTGCAAATGAGAAAATTCTCAATTGACTGACCTGGATAAATAAAGGTAAAAAAAAATGGAGTCATAACCAGAGCTAGGTGGAGGGACGCTAATGCCAAAGGTCGCGGCAGCCTAGTCCAGGAAGAGCTCTGTATAGTGGAGAAGGAGGAAAGGCAAGCGAGGGCAGCAGCCATGAAAAACCAGGGGAGGTGGACATGTTGAGGCGGTGTCCAAGGAAGACCGTTGGGGTGGAGGGATATATGGGGCATGGAGGAGAAGAGGATCAAATTCCTCCTGTGCTCCACATATATGTCCTACCAACACCAGTGAACCTCCATCGTTGGGGGCTGGCTGAGCTCCCAGACTGCACGCTGTGTGGGAAACCGGCAAGCCTTGAACATGTGTTTTCATCATGGCAAGTTCAGATGGAGGCATGACCAGATACTTGCCGAGCTAGAGAAGAGAGAAGGAAGGCCCACAACAGCACAAGGACGACAGCACCCCGTTTTGATCAGGTTTGTTAGAGCAGGGGAGAGATCTAGCGGGACATCAACTGGCACAGGAATCTTGACATCTGCTACTGACTGGGACATGAGAGTTGACCTCAGGAGACAGCTCAAGTTTCCAGAGGAGATCACTACCTCAACTCTCAGATCAGACATAGTTCTGTGGTCCAGAACAACAAAACAAGTGGTGCTGCTTGAACTGACTGTGCCATGGGAGGAGAGGATAGAAGAGGCCCATGAGAGAAAGCTTGGGAAGTACCAACCACTCACCCAACAGTGCCAACAGGTGGGAAGGCGGGCATGGAACTTGCCAGTGGAAATAGGCTGCCGAGGATTTCCTGGGCAGTCACTTTGGAGCGCCGTGTCCAGACTTGGAATAAGAGGTCCCAGCAGGAGACGGCTCGTGGCGAATAGCACAAGACGAGCAGAGACAGCATTGAGATGGCTGTGGCTGAAGCGCTGCAAGCGATGGAACAACCCACCGGGTAGGGAGGGAACATAAAAGAGCACTGGCTGTGGAGCCCCCCAGGATGCTGGGGCTAGCTGTCAAGCCCTCTGGAGGTGTTGTGGGTTAATTGACGAAACACTGTTGAAGGAGGGTACCCACCTGATGACCCGAAGAAAGCACCTTGGGCCCACACCACAAAGCTCAGTAGGTTGGACTTGTAAAACGCGAGTGTTGGCCATCACCTCAAATAGGCTGGGACTTCACCCAGCCATTGAGATGTAGCCTGGGATTATTAATGTGTTTTGTTCAACACTTTTGGAATAATTGTCAAACTTAATTATCTTGATGAAATAATAACTACATGAGAGATAACAATGATAAAACATAACTCAGCAACAGCCCAACATTACACTGTGGACTTACTTATGAAAAACTAAAAATAAATAATGTATATCATAGTGTATGGCACAGCTTAAATACACAACATAAATGTGTACTTAAGATAAACGTAAGCAGTGGTGGAAGAAGTACTGAGAAATTTCATTTAAGTAAAAGTAGCAGTACCAGCAGAGTGTTAAAATACTCTGTTACAAGTAAAAGTGATGCATTCAAAATATTACTCAAGAAAAAATACAAAAGTATTAGCAATACAATTGTTTTGTTATAAATAAGCTGTTAAAAGTAAGAAGTTAATTTGCCTCTAGTCTTAATGAGTTCTCTATTTATGATGCTGTCACTAAGACTCTCAGCTGGTAACCGCTATGTCGCGTGAGCCGTAGTTAGGAAGGAAACGAACGCTACAAACGGTTCAGTGATTTATGGTTGTAGTGTAGCAAGCCAACTACAGTTACATTTGCCTACATTTATGCCTAGAGTAGCATCGCTGGTATATATTCATTCACTGTTTTTAAATAATGACATTGGTTGATAGATCATTAGTTGGATGTCAGTGTTATTTTGTGCTACGTTTATATTAGAAATGTCCGTGATCACTGGCGTTGGTGCTGTGACTAACGTTGCATGGTTGCTAGGCAACTATAAGTCATAGGACAGGCTACACTCGTATGAATGAACGTAATATTGTTTACATGTAAAAATGTCTTTGTGCAGCATAATCACACTCACTATCAGTTTAATAGTCATGAATTATATGGTGTAACGGTAGAAAGGAAATATTTGAATTGATGAAACATTAGGCTATATTGTATGTTAAAAGCTAGCATAGAATTGATTAGTCTGTCTTTGTATGTTACAGTTTCACACTTTCCTTGCAACGTCATTAAACCTGTGGATGTGGGAACGACTGTCTTCAGAGTCTTGATGTTAGGAGAGAGTTTAGCTGGCTGTCAGTGTATAGAGAGCAATACCGAAGACGGCACAACAATATACTTAAAGTACAAAAAGTAAAAGTACTCATTATGCAGAATGTCCCATTTTAGAACAATGTCTATTTATATTATTTGATTATAATTAGTGGAAGCATTAACGTGTACATCATTTTAATGTAGGCCGTATGCTATGCGTGTGATGTGATCATGACAACATTCTTTGCCTCTGGCCCTACACACATTTAATAAAAACAAAGTAGGCCTACTCCTGGTTAAAAATAAAAAAGTTGTTTATGGGAATTTACTGGTAAAATGAAGGTTAAAAAACTATTATTTTATATTTTATTTTGCTTTTCCACGGACCACCTGCAGTACCCTCACGGACCACTAGTGGTCCGCGGACCACAGTTTGGGAATGACTGCTATTGTACCTTTATGTTCTTGCATTACTTACTTGTGTTTTTTATGTCTTTGAAGTTGTCTGTGTTATGTGATCAACGGGCATAGTTCAAATGACTCTGTACGCAATTGGATAGTCCTTCAACCAATCAGACCAACGATCCGGGTGACGTTCTTGCCTTTGAAATCTTTTAAAGCAACAGTGACAGCAGCATCAATGGGTTGCTGCGCTTTGGTGACCCCCATGTTGAATGTAAACAAAAAACTGCTTGCTGTCGCTTCTCTATCGTCATCGTGTTAAACCCGCCAATAGCGCGCCAGGTGGATAAGCCAGTTTGTGATTGGTCCCCGCAGATTTGTAACGGAAGCAGGATAGAAAAATGTACAGGTTTCCAGCCTGAGCTGCAGGGCGAAATCAAATCACTGGCAGATCAGGCTGGGTTTACCCAGTCTATGTTTGTGTACCATGACCACTTGAATTTCCCATTTCAGGAATAATACAGATTTACATTAACTTGGAATTAAGCAGGCTTTGCAGGTAGTTACCTTGCGTAGGTTAGCCAGACGGTCATAAGGTAGAGGCTCAGAGGGGTCCTCTGGGACGGGCTGGACACTCTCATTGGAAAACCACAACTCTGTCTGGTGAGAAAAAAAGGCAAGAGGAGCAACTTAAACATTTTTTTAATGTTCGGAGAGCTACAGCTTTCACTTTATACTATATTAAGTATACAATATATACTCATATGTGTTGTGACGTTGACTTGAACCCAGGCATGCTTGTGGAAAGAGAGTCTCAGTGCATAGTAATGCCACAAGAGCGAAGAGGGGCCATGGAGGTGTGTGAGTGGATAGATAACTTGAAGATACAGGTTTATCCAGAGTACGACATTTTGTGAATTAAAACACAGTTAGAATGTCTGACCAGAGAATCAGAATCAGAATTTATATGTGTACGAATCTGTGTGTGTGTGTGTGTGTGTGTGTGTGTAGAGACCTGTAGGTACTGTTCCTCGTTTATATAGCCTGTGTCACCGGCATCTGCTGCCTTGAAAAGTTGTAGCACAGCCAGCAGCTGTGATAAGGAGGGAAACGGCCAAGGCAGGGCAGCACTGAGCAGAAACCGACGCCAGTCTATCAGCTCATAGTTGTCCATAAACAGAGATACAATCTCCATCAACTGGGGACAGGAGAGAAAAGCACAATGCTCCTGTACAGTAAGCCATGTAATGTGTCTCTTATGGTAACCGGACAGAATAATGCAGGAATGTTTTGTGTCTTGCTTTGCTTTCTCTGCAGTCAGCAGAGTGCTATTTGATTATGTGATTTTGTTTTGTTTTTGTCAATTTGGTGAGAAAAGAAGTTGGTGTTATTAGGTGAAGAGAAAATAAATGATACCCAACTTTGTGTTGTGAGTCTCTGGAATACTTGCAGAGTACCTGTGTTTCATTCTTGTTAATCCAGGCCTCAGGCAAGGTGTTTCTGCCCATGTTAACAGAGATGATATTCCTGAGTAAACTGGAGAACTCTGAACTGGACATGAGGCCTGAAAGTCAGAAAGGAAGGAAAAGGATGTATGGGTGGCTGGATGGATAGATGGATGCATGGATGGATGAATAGCAGAATGAGTAGACCCAATAACACTACAACTTGTCTCCCCTGTATTAACCTGAAGGAGCAACAATGCATAGCTGTTGGTGGAGTGACTCTAGCTGAGTGATGGTTGGAGTGGACCGTGTGGGTTTCTCCAGAGGAGGTGGGCGGGGAGGGGGAGCCGGGCTAGCCACCATGTGGCAGTCTCCATTCAGGTAGAAGTCAGTACATTCCTTTTGAAGAGAATATAGAGAATCTTAAAATGGGAGGAGTAAGTAAACGAGACTGTGGTCCATCGTCAAATGTCACACGCTGGAATAACAATTCAGATTTCATCCTGCAGTAGCTACTATGTAACCAGTGAGCACTAAACTCTACCTACCTGAGGAACATAAAAATGTTCAACAATCAACACATTTATAAAGTAATTACGTACCAACACCAGCTCATTCTGCAACTTAGCACCAGCCTCTATGTGGTGGCGAACCACTACTGATAGTTGGTCAATACTAGAGAAAAAGAGACACACAGATAAACCGTCAAACAAGTCTTCTATGAAAAATTACGTACCAAAACATCATTTTTTTTTTACAAGCATTATGTATTTTTATATTCTCAAGTAATGGCTTCAGAATAACTTCATGAGCACTTAAAGGGCTTTCATTAATTTGAATATCTTTCATGTTTACATACATGCACATATAGCATCATGACATGACATGGAGATAAAATACAGATAGCATTTATCACACACTAATCAAAACAACAACACTAATAAAACAGGGTCAGCAGTGCAGTTTTACACTATTGCTGCTTCATTCACAATCGTGTCCCTCTATTTTAAATTGTTCGAAATAAAAATAAAGATCTGAATATGCACACGTAGCCTACACCATATCATACCATACATGAACCCACACTGTACTGTACCATACCTCTTCATGTCTGCAAGATAGTGTGCTTCTAACCACTTCTCCATGCTGCTTAATGTCTCTTCTGCTCTGCTTTGCAGGGAGTGCACCATCACCAGACCATGACCTTTCACCAGCGCAATGCGCGCCTTTGCTGTATTCTCTGGAAAACACGTAAAGGGAGACAAACAGAGGAACACAACTATATAAGCTGATATTGATCTTTTACATACAGACTCATGCATATATCTCATATTACACTAGTTCTTAGACAGAACCACTTTTGTTGTCTACATAAATTTCACAATATGTTAATACGACGATTAAATATATTGTGATATAAATAAAACTACTGAATCTCTGTTTGTGCATACCCTCGTGATCCAGTGCGGCTGCATATTCTTTATGTATTTTGTTTCTGACTTCTTGATTATGCTTCCCTTTTTCCTTCTCTTGCAGTCTCTCCTTCTGCTCTTTTGTCTCTACCTGGTAGGCTTCCGCTGACACCTACACACATGTATAACATGCCAGGAATTAAAAAAGCATATCTTTACCTCCATAATATCCATGCTACTCTCATACACAAAGCATTACCAATTTGCTGATGGCTGTGAGTGCCTCCTCGTAGTCGTAGATCAGTTTCTCATGGGGTTGCTAGAGTTATCAATGAAAAGGGTTAATATCTCTTCTTATAAGATTGTATATCAGCTTATCACCAATTATAATTGTATGTAAGTATTTTGGATTGTTTTGAATTACAATTACAGTTCACAAATTACATTTAAATTCTGTAAGAACAACAACACTTTATGGGTTCGTCAACCAAAAACAATTGTCTTATTGTATAAGGTATTAAAACCTGAAACAACTAAAATAACCGAAAATATCAGGGTTTGTTATATCTATGGTAGTCCTTTATGAGTAGATTATAAAATAGCAAAATCAGTTACAGACCTTGAGAAAGACTAAAAATAATGACAATGAATGAAAGGTACATAAAGAGAGACAAGAAAAAAAAAGGATTTGACATGACCTTAACAGTTTCTGTCTGATTGGGGCTTTTTGTCTTGGAGTCAGGATGTCTGTGGAGGAGGACAAAACAGGAGAAGAGGAGGAAATTGTTTATGCGTTAGTACTTGGGAGCATTTGTACTGTGAGGAAATGAAACATCCATTTCATCTGTCAAACAGAAAACTCAAAGGAAATACTGTGTGCGATAGTGCGTCTCCCTTACAGTTTTGTTTTCCTCTTGTCCTCTCCGTCATCCATCTGACTACACACACTTGTGGCCGCTGGCTCAGTACTGGTGGAGCAAAATAAAATCGTTATTTTCTTTTTTATTATCTTGTACAAATAGTAACATGGTTAGGTTGCTATTAATAGTGTGTTTCTTGCCTCTCGTTCTGATCCTTAATTACTGGGGTGTTCAGTAGGGGGATACAATCCAACTTGGGGGGAAGCTCAGGCAGCACTTGTCTGTACATGCTCAAAAAGTAGACACTGAGAATATAGAGTGTGTCCTGGAAACGATCCAACTCCACCTATGCAACACAAACAATCAATCCAAGATTATGGTTCTGCCAAAAACTAAGTCACACTGAAGAGATACATGAAATACACACTGTACATGCCTAAACACTAGAGATGTTCAGATACCAAGCCTAAAATGCTCGGATCGGTATCGGCAAGTACTGGAGTTTATGCACTGATCTGATACAAAGGAATTTAGCCCAGAAGATACTCTATCTCGATCTACTTTAAAGTGGTTAATAGAAGATAATCTACTTTAAAGTGGTTAATAGAAGATAATCTACTTTAAAGTGGTTAATAGAAGATAATCTACTTTAAAGTGGTTAATTTATTTTTCTTTTCCGTTATGAGTCGCTGTTAAACTGGATAATAAAAGAAAGTTTGATGATGTTTATTCTCTGTGTTTTTTCAAGTTTCACAAAGAGTTTAACCCGAGCCATAGCTAAAACATAATAAAATATTTGTATTTTTTAACACACTGGTATCAGATCATTAGTCAGTATCGGCCGTTACGCAAGTTCAGGTATCAGAAATGGCATCAGGAAGGAAAAAAAATGGTATTGGAACGTCTCTACTTTACACCATGAACACAAAGAGGATGGAAAAGAAGCAATGGAACATGTACAAAACACAGAATAAAGGGAATAGTCTATAACATGAGCTTATAAACTACAGAATTTGACGGTTGTTCAGTCAAATGGTTACACAGAAACAGAAAAGTTACCTGCATAAGTACAGAGTGATAGTTGACGAGATTCTCCAACCAGCCGTTACCCATGAGAGCAGCCCTCTCTTGCTCGTCCTCCTCCTTACGTTTGTCACTAATGTCCCACAAACGTTCACGTAGTTCCTGTACACATAGTAGAACATCTCCATATATTTTATATTTTCATTTGGAAGCAGGTTTTTACACTATTTTCATGATCAGTTAAAGAATATTTGTATGGTATTATATTATAAATTGCTCTTACATCAAGTCTCAGATGTAGCTCTGCTTTGGTATCCTCATCTTCTCTCATATCATCAGGTATGCTGTTGAAGTCCTTCTGCCAATGAGACACTAACTCCTGCTTCAAGTCTGGACGCCCCAGGAAATGCTTGTACTCCTCTCTACAGATACAGGGAACCAGGTAATACTTACATAGTAATACATTTAATATTTTTCTATTATTATTAACATAAATGCTCTCTTTTATTTGTAAAATATTTCTGACAAAGAAATTAATGGCATGAAATTTTGGGTCACATCCAATTGTACTAAAAAACAATAACCATGGCAACCTGTGACTGATACTGTTGTTCAACTTTCATGTTGCATCTGCAAAATGACACAACCTTGTATTAAAAGGATAAAATCAATCGTAGCTAACAAGATATTAGTGGCTCTGTAAAAGTGTGTATGGCTACCCACACTGTTAGATTTACAGGGCATAAATGTGTTGCTAGCTTTTCATGTTATCTGATATACAGATGTAAGAATGCATGTTCAGACATGTCCAAGTAGATTATTGTGTACCTTAAGCTATAAAATAAGAAAAAATGAAAAAAGACAGGCACAGAAAGGTGTTTATTATGAAAATGCTTAGTTATGTGCTTTTCTGTACTACATGAGATAAACCATGTTCACACTACTTCAAGGGCCTGGCAGTATACCTGATGTTGAATAGGTGATGGTTAAGAACAGTGCGTTGTGAGCGCAGCTGCTGCATCACTGTCTTTACGTTGTTCACATAAGAATCACACACTGTGTCCCAGTGGGAGCACAGGTACTCTGTGATCTCCTAGAGATAGAGATAGAGATAGAGAGAAGAAATGACGAAAAAAGCAGGGGGCACAGGAAGATAGAGGACGATAAATCAAAACAAGACGTAGTGCATTGGAAAAGATTTCACTTGACATGTATTTTCATATAATTGAAACAGACTCTGAAAGTTTAGCAAAAGGCTAAATCATGTTAGAGGGCCACCTTGTGGCAACCACCAGTGAGTGCATCTGAATGTCATGTCACATGTCACTGACAGAACCCGATTTTAAAGAAAAGATTACCAATGCACAAACAAACATAAACAGAAATGGTATCCTACTAGAGGAAGAGGTTGGTCCATATGGACCCAGCTGGATGAACCTGAGCAGGAAGAAGCAGATTCAGGTGGGTTCTTGGGGACTTCCTCATTGGTCAATGAGGAAGTTGACGCCTTCCTAGAGTGCCCTATTGATTAGCCAGAAGAAAAATACATCATCACTATAATAAAGTAAAATGATTCATATTTCTTGAATGTTAATTAATGATTAATAATAATCATAGCATCATATATAATGATATTTAAATTACCTTAAAGGGGTGATAGAATGATTATATAGGGTATTTTACACTGTTCCTTAAGGTCTCCTAATAGGGTATGTAACATTGGTTGGGCTGAAAATTGCCCGAATGCTATTTTATTAGGCCCTTAACTACCCTGTGAATATGGCCCTATTTGTAACAAGAGCTTTTCTTCCAAATATGGTATGCTCATGAATATTTAGATGAGCTGCGCGCTGATTGGTTTGAGCGAACCACATACAAACACATTGGAGACGAGACAGCAGGTCTCATATTTCAGACACTGCAAAGTTATACGTTGTTCGTTGAGATTTGCCCGTTTTCAGAGGCACTTTCAAATTGTGAGATTTGCAGAGGATAGAGGTGTCAATAGGATTTTGAGGTTCTATGTATGTCCTAGTTACCCACCAAACTGTCGTTATTCAACTATGACAAGGTAAAATCTTTTGCATTCTATCAACCCTTTAAACAAGTCAGTCAAAATGTGTCATTAGAATGCTATTAAAGCTAGGAAAAATAAATGTATGACCCTATTCTTTGGGTTCAACTTTTTAAATTCAAACAGACTTAGTGGCCACACAGATGAAGTTTGTATCCAAATAACATCAGTTTGGTACATTTGAAATATAAAGTGTGTCTATTTTCTTTATGTAAAAAACACATGTACCATCCACTAAGTCATGAGTTGGAAAACACATCCAACACACATCATGTTTATGGTCAGACGATATCAGTTATAAATCCTCTCTTTGAAGCAGAATTTTGTTTTGTGACCAGAAGTGACTTTACAATAATAACAATTAAAATGTGTAATCCACAGACTACTGATCAAATCACCTCGGGGGGAGTTTGTGTTGGATTTGGAAAGTGACTTCACACTTTGGGCTTTTTCCTCGTTAAGGCGGGAATAGGACTCTGTGGGGCCAGGGGCTTCGTCTGCGAGGGCCGGAGGTTGGTCTAATGGTAGAGGTGTAGCTGAAAAGGAGGAGTCTGGAGCTTCCCCACTGTCAAACACGACATCTTGAATGGGAGGAGTTGTAGTAAGTATTGTGAGTAAAATTGCGTTTCTTTCAGGGAAGAACATTTTTTTTACCTAATCTGATGGAATATATATATAAATGACAACCAGTTACCTTCCTGTGTTTGCATCATAACTTGCTGCAGCACAGACTCCACCCTTTTGTAAAGCTCTTCCTCATCTACATCTGCATCAATACGGACCAAAATGTTTTGCTTTTCACCAAACCATTTCTCTAGTTTTGGCCAGGTGTCCTGAAAAGCTGTGATCCTTGAGGGGGGTAAAGGATGTTAGATATTAGATACACAGTCATGCAGAAGCAGTAATGTCTTGATTTAGGTTTAGCTTTCCATTTGATGCTTCTGTTTTTACCTGTGTGGGATCTGTGCCAGATACAAGTTCTTGTCTTTGGGATGGGAGGTTGTAGCAGCAGACTTATCTGTTTCTGCACCAGGTTGGGAAGCAAGAGAACCACATAAACACACAAGCATACTATTTACATTTAACTTATTGTTACTTGTGCATGTATATATACACACACCATCTAACAGATAATGTATGGGTGCACACAGATACACACCATTAAACTACCACTAGTATAACATACCCGTCTGACTGAATGGACGACTAATCACACGCTCATCAGGGATATCCAGCAGCAGAGCCAGGTCCAGTGCAGGAGTTGGGGGTGGGGGAGTTTTGGGTGGATTAGGATCAGCAGCTAGGTTTGGCCTGCTGCTTACAACGCCATTCCCTACATCTACAGACCCACCCAGGGCTTTCTCCAGCAGGTAAGCCTGGGTGATGTCAAATGGAAAGCCATCCAGGATCCAGCCTGACTGAGCTGGAACCTGCCTAATAAGGACACAACACATATTTCACTGTCTAGGGAGGGATTGTGGGGTTGTTGTTGTTTGTTTATTTTGTCCACACTGTACATAAAAGTAAGACTGTATCATTGAGATTTCTCTGAAATATTGACTGTGAAATGAATTGCATATGGTGAAATTGACTAAATCTCATATTCAGTATCTTATAGCAATACAGGTTGTGTGCTTACCTGATAGCCTCTACTATGATGTCCACTAATAGCTCATTAGGGATGGCGTTGCCTTTCCTTAGCTCTTCTTCTGCAGCTGCTCCCTGCATGGCCCGGGTAGACAACTGGATAAGGAACACATGTAAGCAGGAAAAGAGTTAAGTATTTCATTTCAAATAGGTACACATCCATTCTGGAAAAAAATCTCATTATTACTCATTACTGATTACATTCTCCCAAAAGTCATTATTTTATCAGCAAGAAAAGCCAATTTAAATCAGGTTGGTTAGTGATATTATGTATACATAAATTCCATATGTATGATAAATACAAAATCAGAGTCAGAAGATCACAAACAACACTTACATTGCTGTCTCTACTTTTAGCTTGAGTGTCAGTATCTGAAAAACAATGACATTATGAGTGACACGTACTGTATTACATCAAACAAACAACTTCATATGTAGTGCTTTTTTTAATGGAGCAAAAAAACATAGTACTATGAAATAGCGCAGAATAGAGTCATGTTGGCTTCAGTAACCCACCAGGATTCAGTGATGTGGAAGATGTGAGCAGTTGCTCATTTTTATTCTCTTCCTGCGGCTCTGTGACCTGTACATCCTGTCCAAAAAGAGATGTTTTAAAAGGTGAAATGTTAAAGATCATTGAGGACCCTTTAAAGCCATGCAATTACAGGTTTATACATTTTTGGCACCGGCAGGAGAGACTAGTGAGATGTCATGGTCCTGAAAAGTCCTTTCAAAGCACAATTATATGGCAAGATCAAATAAAAAGTGATACTAGTGAAGTTACAATACTGTTATACTGTGTCTGACAAACCTCCTCTCCATTCTGGTAAGCATTCAGAGCCTCCTCAATTAGTGTGTCAGCTGATAAGACATAGATGCCATGGGCTAAAGCAGGGAAAAACACACATACTCAGCAAACAAAATAAGTCATACAATCTTATTGTATATATTTATACACTACATAATTTCATTAAATACATATCTAAGTGGTGTGGAATTGTGTTTGAGTGTATGCCTGCATCTGTGTTTGGATTGCATGCCGTGTACCTTTAGCGAGCTTGGCCAGGCAGGTGGTTTTGCCAGAGCAAAACTTGCCCAGGACACAGGCCTTGATGGTAAAGTGAGGAAATGATGGTAAGGAGGGTTCCGTGATGGGTGGATGAACAATGTTCCTCAGTCGCAGGACAACATGTCCAAGAATGTTGTTGTTGGCCAGAGTTAATTTTATCTCCCCTGCTTCCTCTGGCCATGCCCACTCACCTACCATGTTCTATAAAAACATGACATAAGGCTAAGACAAAGAGGATCTTCAGCATTCAGACAGTTCAGCGCTTCAGCTCAGGGACAATTCAAACTTTTTTTGTGTTGAAAAATATAGCTTTGTTGGCTTTCCCATCTTCATGTCTAATCATGCCTGATACCGAAAGTAAAATCAGCATTTGTTTGGAAATGTGGGGTTGAGCAACAAGTTATTCAGTCTACACAGACAAGCTAAATGCAAGTGTGCGGGCAAACACACACATACAAACATAATTAAAAAAATATTGCACTCATGTTTTAAACTCACAGTATATTCATCATAGTCCTGGTTTTTTAATATCTCCTGCTTCTTAAGCTCTACAGGGTCCAGTGGGGTAGAGAACTCAAACCCTGGCTGCTGGCACTTTATCGGCTCATAGAGAGGCAGACCCCTGAACAGCAATTCCTTCCACTCTCTCATCGGCTTCTCTGGAATCAGACTGGACATGACAGCACAAAAAATGACAGAAGGCAACGCTAGATTTAATGAGTGCAAATGTCCAAATGTATTAAAAAAAAAAATCTAATTGTTTTTTAATTGAGACTGAAAATGATTAAACTTAACTGTATTTCAAGAAATGTTTAATCTAACCATGATTAGATGAGCTGATGTAGTGGATATGTAAAACCTAGGTAGCAGGATACATACAAAGTGATATGGAGCAGGGTTGTGTGGGCAGTACCTACACATGAACATTAAGTATTTGATCGTGAGAAGAAGCAGACAGGACGTTGACATCTCCTGGTTTTATTTGACCACTGGTCAGTTGTGCAAGAATGTTTCTAATAATGGTAATGTTTTCACAGGTGTTTGATTCACATCTGAATTAGCATTGCACAGCAATGCTTAAGTTTTTATATATATTAAAAAAAAAAAGATTTCAGTCTTCAGTCAGATTTCACTTTGTCAATACTCTGTGTCATGTTTTTGGGTTCAAGTCTGTCACTCATCCAGTGTTAGTTCATATTTGCCCATATTTCCTTCTGTTGATGAACTTTATTTTACCAACTCTGTCTCTGAGTCTATTTCTTTTAAAAGACAAAAGTGTCAATTTCTATTCTGAAAAAAAAAAGAAAAAAAAAAAAAGTTTACTATTACTATTATGTTTTGTGCTTGAATATGAACTTTGTTCAAGCATAAATACATAAATAAAATGTGCAGATGTAGCAGAGTACTTTATCACGAAGTGGCCAAAGTTGAAATGTCTTTACAACTACAGTACATTCAACTCTTCAAATTAGACTGCTTAACTAACTTTTACAATTATTTCTGATAAAACTACCAAAAGATGTGATTTTTATAAACAATTTTGAAATGTCCACATATTTATTAATTGACTGACCAAGAGTCAGTTTGGAGGTTTTAAGCCCAAATACCACGTGCATATTATTACTGCATCATTAAAAGCAATTGTGTTACGTACTTCCCAGTGAGCAGTCGATATTCTCCAACCTTGGTGGCCAAGTCCACAATCTGCTCCAAAATGTCCTTGCAGCTCTTAAAGTGCTTCGTGTATCTGATCTGAGCTCGCTCAGCAGCAATCCTGTTACAGAATTCAAGCTCCTTTCTGATCTCTTCGGCAAGGTCCAACTTAGCCTGCTGAGCCAAAGCCTATACCAGGCCCCAGTCAGAAAGATTGAATGAGTGGAGAAGGCATGACATAAATGTTCCTGCTAATCACCACAGTTGCAAGTAATAAAGGAAGATGAAAGATGTTACATAGGTCATTTATTGTGCAAAACACATGACTTGGTGGTGGAAAATAGTCTTAAAGAGACACAAACTAAGAGACATCAATTTTTGGAATTAGTACATTACTGATGTTGGGGGTTGCAGAAAAAACAAGTAAGGGACATTTTAATCTTTCTTACCTACTGTATAACTGATGTTAAACAGCAGTTAATCAATAATACCCCGTTAATTGTATGATTTTCTCCCTAAATCATCTCCTAAAAAACGTTCTTTTTCACTCTTTAGAGTAAATGGTAAATGACCATATAATCTGAGACTTAACAGTGCGGCAATTTGCTCTGGAATTGCCTGACAATAATAATAACACCATGACCATACTTTACTACAACCTACTGAATATTTAACACTGAAACCATGCTGGACCATAGCAACATCTACCTTCTTTTCAACCAAACAAGTCATCTACAATATAGTGTGATCACTGGAGGGAAATAACAGATAAACATATAGTAGTTTATGTCAATATTCATACAGTCTTACTGTATTGCTTATCTGTCTGTCTCTGAAGTCCCCCTCTCTCTCTTTCTCTTCATAATACCAAATACCCTGTTGATACTATACAAACTACCAATGTCCACCCTTTCTCTCTCCCAACGACACTACCCATACTATCACTGATACAGCCTAATACAAAGCTACAATAGAGAGGATTATTCTTCTTCCTTATTCATCCTATCTCACCGCCTCCCTCTCCAGAGCTTCCTGGAAGTCCCTCTCTCTCCGCTGTTGGTACTGCTGCTCTCTGAACTGGCGGTTCTTCCGGATCACATCTTTCTGTAAGCGTATCTGGAGGAGCTGAGTTGCCAATCTCTGCTCCTGCTGAGTCTGACGTGTCAGACGCTTCACCAGCTGCTCCTCTCGCCGTGCCTCCTGCAGGGTGAGGCAGGATTTTGGGTTAAAACAACGGATGTCAAATAACGGACTAGGTGAGGTCAAAAAGAATAGGATGTGTGAGATGTATTTCAGGAAGAGAAACAGACTGAACAGAATGAATTCTCACGTCTCACCAGTAACTACTGATCTCTATTAACGTTAGATCTATTGCTGTAACAAGTTTCACCTCTTGAGCTTCATGGGCCTTGAGCTGCTCCACCAGGAATCTGTCTCGTCTTTTCTCTCTCTGCTCACGAGCAACGGCATTCTCCTCCAGCCTCTTTCGGATATCCTGTATGTACTTGGTATTGGATTGTAATATCAGCTTAGTTCCACTTCCTGGGACCACACAGCCCTGGCCGCTGCCACCAAGGGGAAAATCTTCAGGGAAGGGCTGACCACTAGAGATGAAAAGGTTTAAATCACATATGAAGTCAGTGTCTTAATGTATGATAGTGAATATCTGGTTGCTGTAAAACTCCATTAATACAAACATGTATTCTACATAATAATACTTCATGAATACAATATTGATTTAGTGAATGTTTCCTTTTCTCTCACCTTGAAGAAGCAAAACCACAAGTAACCAGTTTCTTCCTTGTCTCAAACTTGGCTATTTCAGTCTGGACCGTCTGCATGGACAAAATGAAGAGAAATTGAAATAATACCAGAAAGACAAACAAACCTATGTTAATCCTTTGTTTTCAATTATGGCACATGTGCTGTAATTAATTGGCAGAGAAAATGAATGAAAATGAATGAATTCAAATGAATGAATTCGAATGAATCGCCCCTCTGTAAACAATGGCAGGTGTTAAGCAATAACAAGCTATTGGTTTTGAGAAGACCTGGGAACATCTGCTGAACTCGAGAACAAAAACAAATTTCTTGGGCCTGGATTTCCTGGATATTTATTTTTCCCATTCTGAACTTAAGGCCCATTGTCAGCAAGCATCAGCCTCTACAAACTCTATCTATACTGTGGGCACCACTCTATAGCTGACCCCACGTCAACAAGCCAAAATTAAGGAAAAAAAAAAAAGTATCACATCATTATTTAATCTGGATCACACCTGTGCTTGCTGTTCTCTACGTTGCTGCTGCTGTTGTCTCTTCTTTAGGTTGAGCTGTGAAGTGTACGGAGGTGGCCTGGGCACCTGGAAAGTAGTGGCCTGGTTACAAGACATGATGTCATTGTGCTTCTGACGACACGCCCGCAGCTGTAACATACACAGTTCCCCATTGTCATTAGCATGAGCTTTCCTTTATTCCATCATCAAGCATCAGGGTTCAATTGTAGGTTTTCACTCAGTACTGTCATAGTATTATAGTAATGTCCAACACCAAAATCCAGCACAGAATTGTAACTGTGTGACATTTGAGGCTGAGAAACAATGTGTAAAAAGTTGATAAAGATGTAAAATGTAGGCTGCCTTAGAGTCTGGTCATACGGGGGAAATGTATTACAATACTGCATTTGATTTTCCATGGTCTCCAGTACCTTCTCAATATTCTTCATTCTCTTCTCATCCTGGACTCTGAGTTGTCTCCTTTGCTGGGTGGGATGGGGCATCACAAACCTGTCGTTCAGTTGTTGGCATTTCTCCTCATAGTGCTGAGAAATTTTCTGTAGCTTCAGCTCTGCATCACGTTTCACAACTCGATGCAGTTGCTGTGTAAAAAGAAAGACAGCAAGATGTTTAAAAAACATGTTTCAGAAGATAATTAAGTGACATTAAACTAAAAATGTGAACTTCAAACAAAAAAAAAACATTGAAAGACTGAAAGACTACTGTAAAGGACAGTCAGTTGCCATACTTTGCCATACTGTTTGTCAGTATTAGCACAGAGGAAAGACTACTTACTGTATCTCATTAGGTTTTTACAGAACCATACATGCTGTTGCCCAAAGAGATCGGCCCCGAATCACATGCACATACTACACATGCATCCATACAACCCCCACTTACATCAGTGTAGATCTCATGCTCTATTTTGTGCAGGCCAGCACTGGCTGCAGGCTGCATGATTTCCATCAATGTGCCGCTGATTTCCGCTTTCTTCTTATTTTCAAGTGAGACGTAGAGTTGGTAAAGCAGGCGTGTGGCAACACCCTGCTTCTCCTGCATCAGGTCCTGGGCTGTGTTTATGTCAAAAGAGATCCCCAGTAACTGGAGAGTAGGCTCAACGCGGGTAAAATTATTCAGTCTGGAGATGGAGGTGCTATAAAAAAAGGTGTAATTAACTTTAATAATCATGAATTAATGAGCTGGAGAATTAAGCAACAGCTATTTGTCCAGCAACAAAAAGCAAATGATCATGGATAGATAGCTAGAGAAAGAGAGAAGGCAACTTACTCTTTCTTCATAAACATACTGAAGTCCTTCTGCAACTGATATTTATGCAGAACCTCCCCAATAAGGTAACCACTGGAGAAATCCTTGGTAAAGGTCTTTGGGTCTGTGAATATGAACATGCATGTCAGTTACGCAAACAGTGACATTTTCAACGTTATATTTCCTAACGTTAATGTTGCTCACAACTTAAAACATATTGGACAACCCGTTAAAGGTTATCAAAAATATTTAAAATGACTCATTTGAGCTCCTGTCTGGACAATTTCAGATTGTTAACGTTACGACAACCTAACAATTAAGTTGGTAATAGGTTCCTTCGATTTTTCCAAAAAAACGCTTGGTCCATATTTAAGTTTAATGTTAAAATAGCGTTCCTCATAACATCTCCCACCCTACAATAAATACCCTATGCCTGTTGATAGTAACTGTTTATCAACTTCGATGTGTAGCTTCTAAAACAGCTTATATTGTCAGCTTTGTAAATTCACATGCTTTTTTCCTAGTGTGCCACCGAGTTAGCATAGTTAGCTAGCTAAGCCTTTGGTTAAGCTAACGTTAACAGGTAGCTAGCTAGCTAACGTTAACGGTAACTTCAGTCACACTTACCAACAGCTTTTGACAGCCGGAGCTCCTCGTTTAGCCACCTGCACAATATATCCGACATCTTCTTTCTTTAAAGTTCAACTCGAACAATATACTTCCATTTTAATAATGGACATGTTACTAGGTAATAGCAAGTATGACTCTTTAACGCGCTAATAACGGCTCAAAAATAGACAGGAGCAGAGGAAATCCCAGAGGTGCACTGTTGCCATGGTGACAGGTCAACATGAGGGGGCACTCATGGGAGAGCGGGCGGGCCCAAGGACTGTATGGGCGGGCCCAGTTGGCCCTGGATCAGTTATCTTGTCTGCACCCAAGATGATTAAAACGGGGATGTAATGACTGCAAACTGATCCAGAACCTGCTCAATTCCACACTTAAGAGGGTCAGCAGGTACGATTGTATTTTTAGCAACACTCCACTGCAGCCATCCTTCACTAATTAGGGAACGAAGGAAAAGAATAACTTTAAAAAGGTAATTGTCGGCAATGTTGAGCACATTAAATGGCAGTGGGGCCCCGGAGTTATTACAACGGGCGCGGCGAGACTAAACATGAATAAATGATGCGTGGTTCTACTGCACTGCTATCAAAGCAAGGACTGCCAAGTAAACGTAAAGCAGACGATGAAGCTACACCAAACGCCACACACAAAAAAACACTGACAAACTGACAAGTGGCCAGAAAAATGACTTTATTGCCTTTAAACAAGTAGCATTTCAATCGATTTGTGTTATTAGTGTTAACATTTTTTTTTTTTCACTCAGAAGCACTTCACTGTCTCTTTTAATTCAATCAATAGTAAAATATTCTGCAAAATATCATGAAATGTGAAGCCTTTTCAGAAATGAAACCCTTTTTCAGGTGCACAATACTTCATCCATGTTGTTGTGCACAACGTTAGTCAGTGTTAGTGTTTTAAAGCTACAGGGTAACATAAACATGGAGTTTAAAGGATTTATGAGCCACTGTTTTTTTAGAAATAGTTTATACAACATGCATCTGTTTCGCAAAAACATCTGAGGCCAGAGATGAAGATGTGTAAGGCAGCAAGAATACCTTGCTGTATAAAAGACAAACAAGTAATGTTCTACAGAGTAAACATAGGCTCCAAATAAAAATGAGGATGGACAATGGGAAAAAAATGGAAAATTGCATGTCAGCAGTTGCCATGTACTATATGAATCTGCATAAGTACTCTAGTCCTACTTACAATGTGTCAGTGACACTGCAGTGATAAGATAGGAATGCAAAGCAGGCTAAACTATTATAAGACAGGTTCACAATTCTAATGCAGTTTACATGATTTTTTAGACACACTTTAAAAGGTGCCCATGTGTTTAAACACACAAGTTTAAAGTCAAAGTGGTATGCATTTACATTTCATAGGACTATATATATATATCTATCTGGTGTCGTCAACACAAACATTTGCCTTTATTCTCTCAAGAAAGCTGGTATTGTCAACATTAACTTTGCCTGTTGTAGTACAGGGAATATAATTTTGTATTGTAAGAAGGAAACAAATGAAAGAAAAGTACAATTATGTACAGTTAGTTGTATAAAAAAAGGTGCCATCTTGTTGATGCAAATCAACATAAAAGCATGTAACACATAGCATTCATAGGTTAGTCTCCAAAGCCGTGCTTGTTTGAGAAAGCAGGCTTCAAAGGAAAACAATCTGCAGCCATGTTTAAATACTCAAAACTATATCCATCCTTTTCCACTGCCTTGAATTGATCCCTGATCTTACAATGCAACTGGTTGGTTCACTCTTTACTCAATTTAACTGCCAGAAGATGTAGCTTTTGATTCATTCTTTTAACCATTTCCCCCAATAATCAAGTAAAAATTCAGATCAGTGTTACAAGACAAAGAGAAAGGAGCGATACATTTTTCTCAGTAGTCAAAGAGGACTGCCTGCCTGTCATCAGTTCATCAGTGAAGCCATCCATTATACAGACTGCAATTAGTCTTAAGTCATCATTCATGTCACAGTAGTCTTACTTAAAGCTTGTTGGCTGGAGGCACTGAGAAACAATAATCCACAGGCTGCCACACAGGCAAGCAAGGGCCTGGCTCTAAAAAAACATAAAATAAACATTCGGGTTACCACTGGGTTAGAATGTCAAAGGATAATCTTTGCATAATGATCCTTTTGGGAAGCCTTGCCAATGGTGCATCACCCACACTGTACACATGAGTGGAGAGCAAATCAAGTATGAGGAGTCTACTTGGGCAATTAGTGGCCTGTGTTTGACACCCTAATGGAGATGCCAAAGTGCTGTCAAGCGACCAATATTCACGTCATTTCCACACATTTTTGTCAAAAAAAAAAGCAAAGTGATAGCATTTCTGGAAATTAGTCTAATCTAGTTCCCCAATATATGCTTTCCCCATGGTCCTTTTTTCCAGTCACAAAATGTACAAGGGGAATTCAGGAATTCATTTGCAATAAAAAGATAAATAGTCACATTGGAAAAAAAAAAAAAGTGTATGTATTGTAGACTTAGATCTCCCTAAAAATAAACAAGCCTTAGCACAGCAAATCAACTTCAAATGCATTGTCGGCCATCTCTCTGAGCTTGAAGATAAAGCAATCAAAGAAAAAAAAATAATCTCACAATCACACCGCTATACTGAGAGGGCTGAGAGTAAAATCATGGCAATCATGATGTAACCACACTTTAGAAATTTCAGCACTAACTAAAATTGATTAAAAACAGACATCCTTTGTACGTCACGCTCAGTGCCAGTGGAATCTATATGTCCAATACAATACATTTCTGATTAGTTCGGAACAGCATTATTGTAAGTAATTCTTATTCATTATACATAACATTTAGGAGCAAGGCAGTGTGTGGAAGGTGATATGGTGCAAATGACTGGAAGCATTACATTTATCAAGGCAATTTAACACTGTAAATACGTTAATTCTCATAATTTGTTCAATACCAATCACCAACTTGAGGATAATGTACGACACATAGCAACATTTAAAAAGACACTGGCCTGACTGTGAAATGCATTTCTTAACGAAGAAAAGGAAATACTACAAAAAAACTCATATTTCGTATTCATGTTCTAGCTTATATCAGTGTATATATCTAGGGGCTCATCACCCACACAATTCCAGACCATACCAGACAGCACCACTCCTGTACCTGTGGAAAATAATGATTCTTCTCATTCACAAATGCATCTTTCATCCAACATCTCACTGTTTAGAAAGTAATTTGGGAAAAATAGATCACGTCTGTAATGATAGGAGCTACCTTAGTATTGATCCAGGAGAGTGCCATCTTTACATACCTTTAAAATTGTATCATTTTTATTTACAGCCAAAGGCCTCTTTTCCTTTCAGTAGCTCATAAGCTGTCATGAAACAGGCAAGAATATCCCAATGGCAGACCAGCAGAAGACATGGATACTGTAAACAGAGGTTTTCTGTCTACTTTGCTACCTTCTATTGAAACTGTTCTTTTGTAGTGTTCTTCCAAAAATGTCCTTTACTGTTATTGTTCCATCATTTGGTTTAAAACTTTCTTGCTTTCAGTTTTCTTCTGTAGTGAAGTAAATTTCACATCACAAGAAAGAAAAACATCTGAAATGCAAGCTAAAAACTGGATAATCAACTGAAACACAGAATACACCATTGCTAAATGCCCATTATAGTTTGTCACGGAAAAGACAGTGAGGGGACGTAACAGCCACCAGGTTGCCAGGGGGTGCCATACATATGGTTGAAAAGAGGTATAAAGAAATCTTTGTTGTCAGAATAGAACTGTTTTGATATATAAATATACCGATTTTGATTTATATTTGCATTGCAATGCAATTAACTACATCATAACACCTTAAATAGCATTATTGTTAAAGTACAGCTGTAAGAATGTAGTGCTACATCAGAGGGGATATTTACCTAGACCATATGGGTTAGGCTTGTTTGATTCATGCCACAGTAATGAATCTGAAAGTTTTATGTTAACCCCCCCTGGCCTGGCTGCTAGTAGTGAGAGAGAGAGAGAGATGATATCATGGTTTTGTAGATGACAGCAGGTTGGTGAACCAGGTTGCTGCCGATGATGACGGCTGTCGTTTCTCTTCTGCATATTCCTCTTCATCAGGGAGGAGGAACTGAGTGGAAGCAACTGAGGTGGGGGATCCAAGAGACGGTGCCAGGCGCCCACTTTCCCCAGCCTCTACGGGGGAGTCAAAATGCCAGGAGCTCTGGGGTTTGTAGCCCCCAGCACTGGCAGCCTGGGGCTCTAGGAAAGGCTCGGGTGATGCTAGGCCTATGTCATCACTTGGGGCTCTAGATTGCATCTGGGGCCGGTAACCTCCTCCTCCTCCTCCTCCTCCTCCTCCACCTCCACAGACAGACAGATCAGCCTGGGATTGGTGGCCCTCAGAAGAGCCCTGTGGATCCAGCTGGAAGACCAAAGAAGACCCTGAGGTCTGGATCCCGGTGTACGTCACATCAGTGCATGCTGAATCCAAAGAAGATGCAGACGAATCAGAGGAGTCTGGGAAACGCGGTCTTATGGGCCGCTCATCTACCACTTGGTTGTAGTAGCGTAATGACGTTGGCTCATCTGTGTCAACTGGCTCGTCTCCTATCCCCAGCCCTTCTTCATCCTCGTCTTCTTCAGGAATGACGACGAGCACTTCTTTACTAGAATCCCACTCAGGCTTTTGTACCATATGGACCAAACTGTGGGGAGATGGCTTCACATCCAACGGCCCCTGTAAGACACACAGTGTTTAAACACTTTACTGAGTCAGTTTAAACGGGAGACAATCGCCTCATAGTCTTCTCACAAGGGATGATAAAAAAAACAACAACACAAAAATAGGGAATGGTCAATTGTAAGTTCAATATATAGAATTAGCACTCAATGAGTTTAGTGGTGAGGGTCAGATTGAATTAGACTAATACTGTACCTGTGACCTGGACCAATCACCAGACAGCTTGGGCTCAGGTATGTCTGGATAGAACACCTTTTTCACCCTGGTGACAAAGCAAAATATCACTTCAAAATACATTATCATAAAAAGCCTTAACAAATGAAAATAATACCTCCTAATAGCTTGTCTTCAATACAGTGTAGAGAATAATCTGCTGCTTATACTGGGTGTTCGTCAATATGGTATTTTTCAACATCTGTTGCTTTGTTTCATTGTTTCATTATTCATGGAACACACACAAACAAGAGAGAGAAACAGGATAAAAGCATCACAGTCTCACCATTTTCTTTTCTTGTAGCAAATGACGGTGACAACGGCCAGGAGTAAGGCTGTGATTCCCAGGGAAACCAAGATTTCCAGGATCAGCCAATCCGCTGTCAGGACAAGACAGTGGAAATATTACAGATATTGGACTTAGAGCAAGATGATTATTTTTCCTGTGGTCACCTGTCAATATTTATCTATACAACATATATTTATACATGCATATTTTGTAGCCTCAAATAATAGTAAAAGTAATACTTGTGTTTATTCTACAATTGTGTAGAATAAACACAATTGTTTATTTCCAGTCGTAGCTATACATATATAACTATACATTCACGTACTGTATGGCTCCAGCGTTATGGAGGCAGTGGTGCCTTTGTCCTCGCCTGCTGAGGTGTAGGCCTTGACAGTAAAGTTATAGAGGCCTTGAGAGAGACCTTTTACTGTATAGCTCCTGCTTTCTAGATCTGACAGATTGGCTGTTCAAAGGACAGGGTGAAAAACCAGAGAGAGGCGGGGAATGGAAAGCAATAAGAAGAAACGTGTGAGTTTAACAGGATACGAAATGCACTTTCTACAACATATTGTGATGAATGTTATAATGAAGCATGCATGCATGTGTATACAATTACCTAGAAGTGTGAGCTGGGAGCCACCACTGATGTAAATGTTGTAGCCCAGGAGGAAGCCTCTTCTGTTGACCAGCGGGATCTCTCTCCAGGTAAGGAGAATATCAGAGTCCTGCTGAGTGGTTGACAGGAGGACAGAACTGGAAGGGACTGTGGAAGCAGCAAGGAAGGGAGGAAAGAAAACAGAATCGATGGGTCAGAGGGATAACAAAGATAATCGAACAAAGAGTTAGCAGTTAAAATGCAGAGTATGATTTCTGAAGTCATGGCTTCTTCGAAAAGGATAAGCTTTTCACATGCAGTGCTATCCATACCCAGCTCCTGCATGTATCCCTGCCAATGCTGCAGCAGCTCTGGGGCCTCTGAGGAGTTACTGTACAGGGAAATGTTGTACCTCACACCTGGCTGGAAGTTGGCTGATGGCAAAGAAAGAGATTATTATGTATTACATTACAGTATGATTTCAATTAACAGCCCCCTATCGGCAGATACTAGAGATTAAAGTTAAGTTTGAGTATGTGGGAAGGTGAAACTCCTTTTAACTTTTTTAAATTACTAAACACTGTTCATAGCCAAGAATAGCAGTGGGACAAAGATAGTGGAGTTTTTACCCTGTACTGACTGTAGGAATACAGACCTGACTTAATGGTGACATTAGTGTTTCCAGCAGCCAACTTGATCCACTCCACAGGGCAGTCCCACTTGCAGGAAGCTTCATACCATTCTACCACATAAGCACAGGTGTCGTTGGCATTGTGCTGCCAGAACAGAGGGAAACCTCTGTCGGTATAAACTGCCCTGGACACAGTAAGGGGTTCCACATCTGGAAAGAAGAAAATATGTATACAGCAATGTAGAAACTGCATGTCTTCATATTATCCTTATATAATTAAGTGACTGCTGCTATCAAGTGAGACAAAGAGTTTTATGACTGTGAAAACAAACAAATGAAAAATCATCCAGTTGCTCTCAGTACCTAAAAACTTAACTGACTGAACACATATCTGTCAAATGAACTTAAACTGGTGCCTCTATGAATAAACAAACTAATCACGTTTTGCCTTCTAACGTGCTTCTTACTAAAAACCTCCCAAACACTGTTTCCACATACCTGTCAGACGTAAAGGTATAAGTACACTTGCAGGTTGAGACACCCCAGCAGCATTCTTTGCAATGACGGTTGCCATGACCTTGTTGTCACTGCTGCGGGTAGCGATCTGTGTGAGGTTGACTGGTACAGCATAAGTATCCGGTGAAAAAAATTCTGTGTGCTGGAAATTTACTTCAGGGCTCCAGAGAGTAACTTCATAACCTGTGATCAGACCATGGCTCTGTCTTTGTGTCAGAGGCTAGAAGAAATCAAGTGAAAGGGAAGGAAGGAGGGAGAAAGAAAGACAGGGACAATTTTAAGTCCCCTTTTACTTACAATTTCAGACATTTGTATGATGTATATTCACAACATGTTAAGCGTCATGTCAAAATGGAGAAAGAGAGTAAAATGAGAAAGGAGGAAGAAAGCCACAGATGAAGAATAAAGACTAAAACAGAAGAACACTGACAGGCAATGCACTTGCGTCATCTGATTGTGGCTTATGTGAGGATGCTGTAAATCCGCTGCTCTCTGCAGTAAAAGCAATCACAATCAAAATCTATAACAATTCAATTCAAGGTGAAAAACAAAAAATACCTTCCAAATGACCTGCCCAGTGTAGTCTTTGTTCATCCACATCCACACATCAGGAGCATCTGGAACTGAGTGAAGCAAAAAAAAAAGAAAAATGAAAAAGAAAAATGGCACTACTACTGCTGTTTTGTAATTACAATTAAGTGACAATTCTACTGAAACAGACCAATAAAAAGATTACATGAAAAGTTCATTATTGATCTTAGAAACCTACACAGCTTTAACAGTAATAAAATGTCTACCCAACCGTCTTTTATAACTGACATTTTAGAAGTGAGAAAAAATGTAGTTATACCTTAGAACAATTAGTAAAAATTGCTAAATTGTTCTAAGATTATATATATATATATATATATATATATATATATATATAGTTAAGATTAAGTCAGCATGTAGCAACATTAATGATTTGCTATGTCATTAAACATAAACGGCTCAGGGAATCCTGGTAAGGCACTTGATTGATGCCCATTTATGGTAGGGCTAAAACAACCAGTCGATCTGTTGTTGTCAACAATTGATGATTAATTGATCATTTAAGTTTTTTTTTAGTTTTTTTTTTTATCAGGCACAAATGCCAAACATGAACTAGTTCCAGCTTCTAAAATGTGAGAATTTGCTACTTTAAAAAAAATCTATTTTGGGATTTGGACTGTTCTCAGACAAAACAAAAACAATCACTTTGGGACAACTTGTAATATGCATTTTCACTATTTGTATAGCTTATATAGACTAAACCACTCACCGACGATAAGAACAAGATTGATGCTGATGAAAATGGTCATTAGTTTCAGCCCTAAATCACTGAAATATCTGCTAAAATAAAGAGATACCTCAAATAAACCATTTACCATAATTGTTGGTTTTAAAGGAAAATGATTTGCTCCAGCTTCCCCACTTCCAGAAATTCTGCTGGGCACCGCAGCAGACTTGAACACTGTAATCCTCATCAGGATACAGGTCTGATAGAACCACCGACCGCAGACCCACACCAGAGAAGGTACGCTGGACAGACACACATGCATGAGAATATATTACTGTTTGGTACAGTGATGGTCACACAAATGGAGAGAGCATGCCAGTACAAGCTTGCATTTGCAGAAAGTAATGTGGTAGGTCATTAGTATGTTATCATGTGTAATGGAAATGTGGTAGAAGGAAGGAAGTGGAAGATATGTCTGACTGATATTGCATATACACAACCCATTTAAGATGGACCAAAAAACAGAAAGAAGGTTCTGTACATTGAGACAGAGCAAACAAATAAGAAAAGTGGTCCTCCCCTGCAAAACACACACACACACACACACACACACACACACACACACACACACACACACACACACACACACACACACACACACACACACACAACTCACCTTTGTTTTGTACCCTTGGGAGGCAAGCTCTACCTGGCAGTCAAGAGCCAGAGAGGAATAGCTGTTGTACTCCCATTGCCACAACACAGAGGCATTCCAGGCATGGACAACAAAGGTTAGGTTTACTGGTGCAACTGGGTGCACTGAGGAGAAAGTTGAAACAACAATCAGTAAACTAAAAAAACAACTTTTATTGGTGTATTTCATGTCTATGTTTACCGTTACTTTGACAGATTGATCCATCATAAATCCATCCATTGATTTTGAGAAGGTAAGGGTCATACAGCAGCTTTTATAATATGGTAATTTGTAATTTGCACAGCTATTTGAGAAGCCTAGATGCTTCATGTTCATTTGTTTCTCTAACTTCTTTTTTAACCTTGTGATGTGTGTCTATGTTGTTACTCTTGCAAGGCAAGTTCTCTCTGTCCAAGGCGAATTTCTCCTTAGGGAGACTAATAAAGAGACTTTGACTTTGACTTTACACCTACCTCTGTGATTGATCTCAGCAGAGTCAGTGAGGCTGTACTGGCCGAGAGGGTTTACAGCTACCAGTGTAAAGTTACCCTCCCACTGGGCCACGCTACACTCTTTCTGCTTCTCCTCTGGGCTGCTGAAGGTACAGTTCCTTTAAAGAAAAAATAACATAAACAACATAAAAAATAAACAGCAGATTTGCTAAGAATGTGAAAATAAAAACAACCAAATTAAATAAAAATATGACTTCCGATACTAGATCTAACCTATAGATGCAGACACAGGCCCAAACACATGCATAATGTAACTTCTCTTCAAGCCAGCCTACAGACAATTCCTGTAAAAGGTCTGGCAGACAACCAGCGGCTACTAAGACTAAGTGCTTTATATTTCTTGTCATCCTCTCACTGTTGTTTGATTTTATTTCTGGGCAGAAAATGATTTTTAGAGAAAGGCAGGGGTAACAATCATAAATAATGCAAGGATGATTTTTCAAAAACAGTCACATTGTACCACATCCTGGCTTGTCCATTATTGCCTCCTCTGTCCCAGACAATTATGACTTTCCACTGTGAGTTTCCAATATACTGTCAGATACAGATACCATTGTATTATTGAGTTGTTTTTTTTGTTGTTTTTTTTTACTTATGGTGATAATATCTTTAGGTGTTTTCAAACGAAAGCAGTTCAATTGTTGGTTTGTTTAGGTGGTGATTAGGTGATGTGAACACTGAACTGAGACTGCCTGAAAAGTAGGGGTGGGGGAAAAAAATCGATACAGCATAGTATCGTGATATTTTCCGTGGCAATACTGTATCGATACACAGACGCCGAGTATCGATCTTTTATTATATATGTGTTGGTCAGTTTGTCTGCTTGACAATCCCATTTTGCAGCAATAAAATTGAAGTGAGATGAACAAACAGAGAAATGTATCTTTTTAGATAAAACAGATGTTGACAAAGTTTCCTTTTGGGGACATCATTTGAAATTCAGAAAAATTTAAAGTTGGAAAAAAGGTAATAAATTGCAATATATCGCAGAATATTGCAATGTGTTTAAAATCGCAATAATATCATATCGTGACGTAAGTATCGTGATTATATCGTATCGTGAGGCCCCTGCTGATTCCCACCCGTACTGAAAAGGTGCATCTGGTTCCAACTAACTATGGTGCTGTTGGTTTGAAGTGTGGAAGCAAACCAGATCAACCACAGCATTTTGAGACAGCAGATATGTAATTTAAGCATGCATATTATAAGCTACGCTCATATTAAATCATTTTGCTGATTGCAAAATGTTAAGAAACTGATCTCCAAATCATAGATGTGTCAAGCTTGTGTCCTACTCCATATACTGTATTTTAGAATCTGTAGCCTTTTGTGAATGAGCACGTGTGTACAGTTCTGCTACCAGACCTGAGCCCTACGGTTTTCAACACAGCATAAGGTTTCAGGTCGGGTTACAGCCATTTTGTTGGGTACATGTGTAAGTCCAAATAAGGTTTGCAAGTTAACAACCTCTTGTTCAGCGAGTAGCGTGTTCCTCGTTTTCTATATAAGTTTGTGTCTCGTTTTTCGTTCCACTGGCACACAGCTGAGGTTAAGTCACGAGTCTCGCACACAAAATCAGTGGGCAGTGGTGGATCTGGGGAAGGGGACAACAAGCAGAAACTTAGATGCTTCATCACATACATATATAAATAAAGGTTAACATAGACATAAATAATTCTTAACTGCCTTTCTCTGCCACTGCAAGCATATTCACCCATCTTAAATATGACAATCATTCACAATTCAGTTCTTTCTTTTCCATCCACTTATTCATCTTACATCCAACAAACACCACTGCTCCAGTCAGCTTTGTCTTCGGGTTGTCAAAACAGACGACGTTGGTTCCCGTCTTGCCGGACAGTTCCTGATTAACCACTGTAGCGGCAAAACTTCGCCTACTTAGCCGTGTTGTGTTCATGACTGTGTTGCCGTAGCGGATGGTACCAAATAGCTTCCCTTCTTCCACAATGCAACAGAAGGTGGTGTTGGCCCCCACAGGTACAATTCTGTCCTGGGGGTACATCTGCAATTCCTCATTGCTCGGGAGATCGCTTCCTGGTAAGAGTGAGGGAGAAAGAAGAGAGCAGAGTGTTTAGAATTGTCAAATGATAGCCAAAAGAGGAGATTGAAATAAGAGACAAATAAATAGAGATCTACAGTATATTTAGGTACAAAGATAGACATCTGTTTGGCTTAAGAGAGATATTTTAGAGAGGAAAAACTCTTTAAATTGAAATGGCTTCAGCTCCCCCTAAATCAGTGTTTCTCAACAGGGGTTGTACAGCCCCCCAGGGGGCGTTCAGCGGATGACGGGGGGGGCACTGGAAGCAATATTGTGGAAAGGGGGGCGTTGAGGTGCCTTTGGGGGGCATTTGTTTTAAGGCGAGTTTACACCAAAGGTTCACAACAATACGAGTTTACACTTTAAACTACTTGCAAAAAACAGTGGTGTGCAACATTAAAGGGGTGATAGAATGATTATATAGGGTATTTCACACTGTTCCTTAAGGTCTCCTAATAGGGTATGTAACATTGGTTGGGCTGAAAATTGCCCGAATGCTATTTTATTAGGCCCTTAACTACCCTGTGAATATGGCTCTATTTGGAACAAGAGCTTTTCTTCCAAATATGGTATGCTCATGAATATTTAGATGAGCTGTGCGCTGATTGGTTTGAGCGAACCCCATAGAAACACATTGGAGACGAGACAGCAGGTCTCATATTTCAGACACTGCAAAGTTATACGTTGTTTGTCGGGCTATTTCGTTATTAAATTCACTTCTGATACGTTTTTATGCGAGAAATCAACTATATAAAGCTCAAATATGGAGCTCCGCGGAGCTGGCTGGCTGCCAGCTGCCGGCATAACTAGAGTATATTTAGTTTGGTATTTCGTCACGCCACTTATATAACATATACCCCAAAGTCTTATAAAGCTAACTATGGTGTCCGATTTCAATTTAATGTATTTTTGTGAACATTAGGGATTTCGTTAGCTGCTACTGTCCCTTCAATCCTAGCTATGTGTACAGATCGCAGCTAGCTAGTTAGCTTCACTTTCAGCATAATTAAAGTCTATTTACAGTTTGAATTTCATCATGCCACTTATAGACCATATACCCCAATGTCTTATAAAGCTAACTATGGTGTCGGATTTCAATTTAATGCATTTTTGTGAACATTAGGGATTTCGTTAGCTGCTACTGTCCCTTCATCCTATGGGTAGCTAAAGATCGCGACTAGCTGCAGGCCCTGGAGCTCCATCAGGGCCTCGGTATTTTGTAGTCCAGTAACCCAGAACCGGTGACTTTACGCGGTATGGATCGCCGTGGGCTTCCCTCCGTGACGGAGATCCAGCTAGCTCACAGCAAGTCTATGAAGTAGGACACGCCGGGCGGCGATGTAGCACCGGCCGCTGTCACGTAGCCTGCTGAGCTCCTGCTGAACTGTGACACACAGTCGGACAAAATTTGCAATTAGCCATCAATTTTTGTAGTTGATTTCTCTCATAAAAAAGTCTCAGAAGTGAATTTAGTAATTAAATAGCGTACCTCTGGAGATCTGCATGACCTAGCTAGATTCAGAAGACTAAGCTGACCTCAGATCAGTGGTGTAGCCTATGCAAATGTTGGGGCGTGACTTGAGATCATGACGTCAACATCTAGCTTTGTTGAGATTCGCCCGTTTTCAGCGGCAGTTTCAAAATGTGAGATTTGCAGAGGATAGGGGTATCAATGGGATTTAGAGCTTCTATGTATGTCTTATTTACCCACCGAACTGTCGTTATTCAACTATGACAAGGTAAAATCGGTTTTGCATTCTATCACCCCTTTAAAACCTGCCAGTTTACGCCACTGCGACTGGGCGACACGGTGGATCGTAACTCTTCTTCTCTTTAGTGTTTCTTTAGGCTTTGTGTGGTGCAGATCCGTGCTGCCTTCATGGGAACGGGACATCAGAGTATTATCTTATATAAACGCCGTACTGCAGCTTTATGAATCGGTCTTGTCATGAACTTTATAGTCTATATTAAACATTTTATTTATTTATCTTTAATAAGTCTATGAACATAGCTGTCGAACATTTTTCATTCAATGATATGATTTTTTGATGATTTTTGATAACAATAGTAAAAACAATAATAGGACTAATAACAACAATTATCATAACAATAATAGGACCTAATCATTAATATTCAGGGCAAGGGACCTGGATAATAGATAGGGGGGCGCTGGTCCAAAAAAGGTTGAGAACCACTGCCTTAAATGAACAAATGCATTATGTTGATCCCAAATTGTCAGGTCAGGTAAAGCAGCAATTTATGTTTCTCTAGTTATTGGTGTCCTATAATATATTATATATGGGTGTAATTACTGCCCCTCTGACCTTGAAGTATCTGAGTGTTGCTCCATTCACTTGTTGTCTGTCCATCTCGTGAGCGGATTTTGATCGACAGCGAGGTACACTGAAGAGGTTCAACTGAGGTCCAGTTCCACTGGTGCCGACCACTCACCTGATTCATCGTCACAGACACCGTCTCCTACAGATAATACACAGAAAACACAGTGAGGGAAAGAACAAATGGTAAATTATTGTTGGTGATGACAGTCATAGCTTAAGCAGGAAAATAAACAATTATTATTGTACTGATGTATAATATCAAATAAATAAACTGTCATAACTGAATGCCCTGCAGAGGCAAATAAACTAACTATGGCTTTGAGAGCTCCTTTTAGAGTCCGACCATTAATATCGGCTAATATTAGCTCATTGCAGACATATCTGCAGTATCAGCGTATATCAGCCAATAAATGACAAGAAACTGAAGTACAGAAATGCCAAAGATATGTTTAGAAACAGTGTCACACTTTGATTTGTTTCTTAAGTGTACTTTCCAACTGTAAAATGTTTTACAGAGTACATTTCTTGGTTGCAATTGTTTAAAAGACAAAAACAAATATAAGGGAACCTTATCCAAAATTATTTATACAATTGCGCAAAACTGTGTTGGTTAGGCTAGAGCTCCTTTTACATGAGAATCTAACCAACGTGTGGCATAACCGTACGTTAAGAAAAGCATGAAAAAAAGAAAGAAATGCTCTTACATAGAAGACAGTCTCATTGAGTTCAGTTCTTAGAATCATGAGGTCAAAGGTTGTGGCTGCTCCCCCCAGCCAGGATATGGTTAGATGCTGTGTATACATGTTGGCTGACAGGCTCACCTGCTGGGGTACAGTAAGGACTGAAAAAAAAAAGACAGGACAGGATTAAATGAGTTAAATGGCAAAGTACACAGACACACAGTGTAAGTTTAAATCAGCAAACATGGTTTTAGTATCAACCCCATAGAACAAAAGAGCAAACCTTCCCATATGGACCTGCTATATTTCATCAATAGTCAACACTTTTAACAGCCTGTGCATTGAGCATTGCAGATTATTGATTCATCAAAATGTCGAGGGTGGAATTTGCCCTTAATGCAGTTTGGTTCTTACCATCTTTGGCATTAGTGTGTATAGCCAAGAGGCCCAGGAGAACAGAGATGAGCCAGACAGGGCTACAGTTAGGCTTTGAACTGGGACTGACACTTAAGCGAGGCATGGTGTTTAACTGGCCGGGTCACTTTCTGCAGATGCTAAGGTGGTGGTCCTCTCCACTACAGCAACACCATTCTAGACATCCTGAGAGCAAGACAGTACAGGTTTCCCTGTGGAAAAAGACAGCAGAAGAGAGAATCAAACGGTAAATGTACAATGAATACAATAGAGATCTGGTAAAACACACACATTAACTAGAGACCATCTTGCGATTGGATAACACCAGCCGCGACATCAAACCGGGCCAGGGGTGTAAAGTGTGTGGGTACTTCCAGCACCCTTGCTCTGGCCACACCCATCTTCAACTCGGCCTTCATTTTGATCTCAACTACACTCTTCACTACACATTTGTGAAGTTTCGTAACTTATGAAGCTATCGCAGTGAAGAAATCTGTCCACAGACAGAAATATAAACACCTGGCAAAGTACTCAAAACTGCCTCTGTTAGTGTCTGCCTCTGTGTTAGTGGTAAAATGGGGGTGTTACGGCCCGAGCCGTATTTATATTCAAACTCCGTGCTTAGACTTTGTTAGTTCTGTGATTATTGTGTGATGAGATACATGAGCTGTGATAATGTTAACCTCTGAGTGTTAGTCAGTTAATAGCTGTGGCTGTAACGCTAACATTACTGTTGTTCAGTCCTGTGCTGGTGTTAGCCAGTTAACTTAGCTTTAATGTTAAGTGTACTGCAAACAAACTGTGAATACTCTGTAAATAAATAAAATACTTTATACAGATAGCTCTGAGCAGTAGGGTTGAATCGCCATTTTCGTTTAACCATGTTTTCTAATGTTGTTCTTTAGTTCAGGACGTTAGGTTCAGTGAATGTAATTTTGTTTTTGTTTTTTTGTTAGTGTTGAGACAGAACTCTTACTATTAGCGTCCTTAGGTGAAAACAATACCCGCGTTGCTGTTGCAGCTGCCAAAGAGAAAGGTACCAAGTAAGCTGCAAGGACATTCAACAAAACTCATGGTAATAAAGTTGCTAATTTGAAAAAAAATGTTTAAATAAAACTCTTGTCCTGAAGACCTCAGTGCTGTTTTATACTATTTAGGTGGTGTTGAGATGAGGGCAGCTGTTGGGAAACTGTAAAGTTGGAGTCATGCAAACATAATGTTCTTATTCATGGAATATTCTGGCATGCACACAGTAATTTCATAAAATGTCTCTCAAGGTTTGGCTAGTTTGCTCTAGTCAGAAAATGCTGTTTTTATAAATCTCGCCCCTGTCCTTATCCAGTTCACGTGTACTAATCTCAACTTGTGTAGTTTTTTAATGTTGTACGCTCCATTTTGCTGCTTATCTACTAACAATGCTACTATCTACTAGTATTGTGAATAGCCAGATGGAGACCAGTCAGACAGGGATAGTAAAGCTAAGGACAAAGACAGATGACAGCTGTGGGTTCAGCATGACGACGAACCCATGCATGATGCCTTACGTAAAGCCTTTGGAATTGGAAGTAAATGTACACTGTACTGCAAGACAAAAGATACTACACGAATAAAAAAGTACACTTAACAAACTCTTCAATCACCAGCTACATTCTAAATATATAGAAGCTTGTCTTTGTACTACATGCATGACAGACACAAACACGCCTATTTAAAGGCAGCTGGAAGCAATGAGGATACAGTTGTAGATACATTAAGAACTACATTTTTACAGGGAAATATTCATCCACCAGCACTACCTGATTTATACTGAATTAAAAGTTCACAGTGTTTTAATTTCTAATGTCAACACATCTCATTTCACAGACAGCCAGAAAGTAACACTGCCACAACTTCACTGGCTGTAGCTGGCGGCCCACTACAACCGCATACTTTTTTTCCCCTTCAGGTAAAAATCAAGTGGTTCCAGCTTCCTAATTGTGAGGATTTACTGCTTTTCTTTGTCTTACAGTATGCGATAATAAACTAAATATATTTTGGTTTTGGTTGTTGGCCTGACAAAAAAATCAATTCAAAGACATTACCTTGGGTTTTAGGGCTTTTTGCATTTTTCACTATTTTCTGACATTTTATAGCTAGACCAAAGTATGACTCAAAAATAATCAGAAGATTATTCTACAATGGAAACAAAATTATTTGTTGCAGTCCTAATTAAGAATATGACCAAATACCTGCAATGCAATAATTGTGTAAGGATTGATTCAACAAAACCACATTAATAATACTGCAACACTAATGTAATAATGGCGATACAAAGGGACTAGAACTAGATACAAAGTGTTTCAAGTTGCTTTTCTAAAAACACATCTAGGTGGGGACACAAGGTCAAGGCCCAGCCTGTAATTCATGCGATTGTTGTTCCATCAAAAAAAGGAGATGTTGCAATTTTGTTCTGAGCCTTGGCTTTGATGAACCTGCATGTGCACGTTTGTGTATGTAATCACTGCTATTGTGTGTTTAACCGTGACAGAGAAGCTGCAGTGCAGTTATTCTGGTTTCCCTTGGGACAGGCTGGGACAGGCATCAAACTGTTTGGTAGCTTGATAAAACAATGCTCTTGTATTGCCAAGCCTAGTACTGCAACAATAGGACCTGAATGCAAAATACACAGAGACAACACCCAAGCAAAACCCGATTAAGATACCTGAACAAAAGAGTCTAACCCTAACCTGAAGCATCTTTGTCAAACAGACAAGACAACGCAAGAGTATGCATTGCAGACAGTCAGACAGTACAGTATGACTCTAATATAATCGTAGCAGGTTATTTCATTTCATTTATAATATGGTCACTGCAAACATTATGCAAATGAGGAGATATGTTTTCTGCATCTGGTTTCATAACTCAGTGTTTGCTAATAGAGAGGTTGAAAAAAAAAAAAAAAAAAAAAGCTATCTTTTCATCCTAAAAGCGGTATGAAATCATGATGCAAGAATAAAACACAAACCTGGTCTCAAATCCTTGCAGCCTTACAATCTTTTTTCCCACAACATGGTGGATGATATACAGTTGTTTTCATTTCTAGGGCTGTCCTCGACTAAAGAAATTCTTAGTCGACTAACACTTATATGATTTTGTCGATTAATCGATTAGTTGATGTAATCGACAAAGCTGTGCTCTTTGAGAGGTGGTTAAGAGTAGAAAAGCACAATATAAATGTAGTTTATGAACCATCTGTAAAACTGACTTTCTCCACAATTAATCCTGCAAAAGCACCACTTTAAATCTTGTGTTTACCAGAAATGTGCTCATAAGTTTCTTGGAAATGAGTAATTAAGCATGAATAAACATAAAAAATTAATCATCAACTAAAGAAATCTTAGTCGACTAAGACCAAAACGACCGATTAGTCGACTAATCGACTAAGAGGTGTCATCCCTATTCATTTCACAATGAACGCAGTGAGCAAATCAAGCTGCTACAGGTTCCAAATACTTCCATTTCAGAGAAGAGAAAGCTTACATTATGGGAATTGAGGACAGGAACACATTTTGTAGCCTGCTTATCTAACTACCAACAAGATACCTTGTACTGTCAACTAAATAAAGTATATGTATGTGAAACAAAACCATGTGTCCTGTAAATTATTTGTAATTGATACATGTTTGAATGAAACAAAAGCATGTGTATGTATCTGGAAAATGATATGAACCAATCTTAAAGGTCCAACATGTAAATTTACTGTAATAAAACTGTAATAGCATTGTTGTTTCTGACAGTATTGCTCGAGTATTTTCTCCTTCTGAAATTTCCGTTCCGTGACGGAATTTCTGTTATCAACAGCCCAGTTTGTCAGCCAGGCTGGGTTGCCAGATATACCTGTAAACACGTAAACTCAGCGCGCTACAGCTGTAACGTTAGTACAGCCATGAAAGCAGCAAACAAATGAACAGGATCAACGGAGATAGATTCTACCCGACCTATAAAAAACCCCGGCATGTTTCTAACAGTTGCGTGACCAGAGACGTTGCAAACCCGGGTAAAAATTGGAGATGTATTTGAAAGATGGAGACAGCTTAGAGCCCAAAAGAACGCCGAGTTGGCTAATTTCCTCCTGAACGGGTAAGCATTAGCTTCAGGCTAATTTATCACGGCTACAAGGGACGGGCATTTTATGTCATTTCAACATTTGTGTAGTACTCACACTGAATTATATAGCTAGAGTACCCGAGTTGGTTACTCGCAAAAACAATTGAGTCAGTAAAATGATCCCTACTGGTCCTGGCTAACGCCGCTATGCTAACCCTGCTAACGTTACCGGAGGACCAGGTAAACGGGCCACAGCTGTTTACAACGTGTAGCCTGTTCAGCGGCTGTAGCCGACAACGGTGAGTTATTTTAAGCCAAGAGAGGGGGGCTGTAAATCGGAAAGAGAGGACCATTTGATTAGCATTTCCTATCGTAATTCTAAGCCTAGGAAGTATGTCTGTCCGTCGGGTGGAGAGGACGGCGAGGTTGTTGTGTTTTTAGCGGTTCCTATCGTAATTCTAAGCCGAAAAAGTGTGTCTGTCAGTTGGGTACAGAGCTCCACGTGAGCACGGGCTTCTATGACTGTCAATATAGCCAGCATCTAACATTAGCTACTCCGCTGTGCTGTGAAGTAATGTCTGGCTATGTGAGACAAGCGTCTAGCAACATTGTTGTGGATGCTGCGGTCTCAGCCTGGCAACCTCCGTGAACTTCGAGTCTGGGGAGGAGGGGGCGGGGGAGACGACTCTCTCTAGTATTTTGAATTTGTACTGCAGTAACTATTTTAAACACTAGCTGTCAGTATTACATATTGCACCTTTAAGAAAACATAAGCCAAAGGAAATAAAGTGCACAAGGTTACAACTTTTTAAGATGGCTGTGGCCATCACAGTGCTCAACGTTTTATTCCAAATCGCCAGTTAGTTTAGTTTCATTTTTATCTAGACTCTATCTAATGAGATAGAACGAAAACACAGGAATAAAATGCAACACTAAAAACAAGAGGATACTGGACAAAATAAAACGTGTGTAGGTCAAATAAAACATATTCCAAGGGGCTTTTGAAAACCTTTTTAGTACAGGAAGACAAATGTTATAAACAAGTAAACAAAAAGAACTAAAGTAAAAAAACAAATATAAAAAAAAAACCACCATTGAACTACCATCAAATGAACTAACACCATTAAATGACAGCAAAACACAGCATGTCCATCATGAAGCCTAAAGGAATCTATACAGAACATCTTGACAATCATTATGTGGTACACTATAACATTTCCTTTCCTTTAGATAATTTTGCAGAAGCAAGAGTAAAAGAAGAATTTCAAATCTGGGATGTGTTTTTTACTGCTGGTTCCTGAAGTGGTTTCACATATGGTTTTAAACGAGTTCCTATTCAGACATGAAACCTACATGGATGAACTTAATGGTCACATCCATCCAGTTGTTGGTTTTGAATGCACAAAAATAGATTTGACTGTGCATTTTTATGGTAGTGTAAAAGTTGGTCTGCTGCTGCTATTAATACTACTATGTAGATAATGCAGAGCCTCTATCCAGCAACTACTGTTTTTCTGCAGCCAAAAAACACGCTAAACATTCACTACTCTTAGTGTGATTTCTTTAGTTTGACTTGGTTAACAAGGACATCTGAACACTTGGGCTTTTATTAACCCAAATGTGCTGATGGGTCTTTCCACAGTTGGCTAGGATTTTAAACTTCTTCTAGTGTATTCCTGGCTTTAAAAACATCACCTCTAGATGAAATTCAGAGGCATGGCTCAACATAAATACAGCTGTGTGGAGTCAATGTTTCACACACTTCTGTGCCTAAACCAAAATGGATTCTGAGCCTGGTGCAGGTCCCCGCATGAAAAGAGCAGTTATATGTTTAAAGGGTCCTGGATCCTAAATATTTTTTTCACAACTTCAGCACCAGGCTGAAACATTTGACAACCTTCAATATCTCCTAAGACCATCTGAGGCATGAAAAAACAACAACATAGTGCACTGATGGGAAGTGGTAAAAACAGCCCTTGATTCTGGGAAATCTAACCAAGAAACTGATAGCTACAAATGCACACCATCACACAAATCAATACTTCTATGCTGGGCTCTGGTCCTTGTCCTTGTAGCAGTAATAAGTGTGACCACAAACAAAAACCACAGGGATACTGATGTTACTTAAAAACCAGTCTAAACCTCATCTGTATGCCTGCAGTAGTCCTATTTTAGGAAAGAAAGGACTTACCTAAAAAACACTGCCTCTCTCCACACTGGACTTTGCCACTGTTCTGTTTGACTACTCAACTGTGTAAGGCAGCCTTTATCCAGGTATACTCGCATGAAAAAAATACTGTGCAGGACTGACTACCCTGTGATGCAATCATTTCTCGGAATCCAAATTTGCTGAATGCAAAAGACCTTCTTTGTCCCCACTAATTCCACAGTAGCTAAACACAAGGTGGTAGTAAAATATTGAACAAACTCAGTCAGGAAATGCACAACACACCATACCCATTTCCATTATTAATTCAGAGACTTATTTATCGTGCAAGTCAGAAAATATGCACAGTTACTGGCCTATGCAAAATTATGCAATATGTTTGTTTTGAGTGTGTAGGTGTGTGTTTGTGTTGGCTGCGGCACGTTACTTCCCATAATAACTAGCCTTTTTTTGTGTTTCAGCTACAGCTGCCTCGGAATTAATGGTTCATTATTTATTAATCTATTGATATTTTTGAGAGAGAAAAAGTCACTGATTGAACATTTAGTCAACCTACTTCTTGATCTAGCAACTATTTCAACGCTAGTTTCAGTCTAAAAGACATCTTATGTATAAAGTGTAAAGTTATCCCCGCTCGAGCCAAAACCAGGACAAAAATATAAGTGAACTGGAAACACAGCCACCAACAACAGCCACAATTACTCTAAGTACACAATTACTCCACATCTTGGAGAGAGAAAGACTACTCATGGAAAACACTACAACAAGCTTAGACATCAGATTGTGATGAAACCTTTTATATGGGAGCTGTATTGTTTTTCCATATGTATTTTGCCCCAGGCAGTAGTAGATATGGTCCAAGTGGTTTTTTTAAAAATCTTCATCCATTTTTACAGAACAACCACCAACCTTAAAGCACCTTACTATCAAAACCACATTTTAAAAAACAAAGAACAAAACCTCTGATACTATTTTCTCTACTAAAACTGTGTAGGATGGCAGCTGAAGCCAAACTCAGGATAAACCTAAGTGTGGCTGTTCTCAGCCTACACTCAGCAACGCTGTCATTACGCTGTCATACGATGACCACCGAATAAAATAAGCACACAGTGCCTCTTCTGTGTACTGATGTAAGTGTGGTGACATTTTGAAACATGAGCTAAAGTTGCTGCTAATTATGTTTGACCTTTGAGTGGGACGAGAGGAAGACCGGAAGAGAATAAGTGAAAAAAACAGAGAGAGTTAACAGATGAGTGTGTTTGTGTGAAATGTCGGTGCTCTGACCTCAGTGGCGAAGGGACATTCAGTCCTGTGTGTGTAGGTTTTGGACCTCAACCAAACATCCGTTTCCTTCCTTCCCTTTCCCTGTAAGCCTTCATGAATGTAAATTTAAATCTTTGAAGCAACAGTGAATAAAAAAATCCCTTTATAAATACACAATTTGCTTTTAGATTTTTGCTTCTAAATTACTATCTTAAGATAAATAAATACACATAGTGAGAGTCAAAAGCATGCCAGTCCAACCCTGAATGAAATATACAAACTAGTTTGATCTTGTTTAGCACAGACAACCAAGTGACTGGTACCAAGGAAAGCACACCAACAGTTTTATCTTATCTTCATGTGATGCCATGGGGCCCAAAAATACGTATTCCTATAGACTTACATGGCAAAAGAGACATCTGTAAATCAATGGATACATATTTCTGAGCGTCACAACCCCCACGAAATGACTCAATTTGCTATCAGAATTTGATCCATTTGGTCTGATAAAGTCTAGAAGAGACGCACGATTAAATAATTGAATCATGATTCAAGTTAGTGTAAACTGGAAGTAGCAGGCTCAGCCGGCGGAGGTCTTTAGTGCAGATAGTGCAGAAGCAGCGCTGATTATCCAGGTAATAATATATGGGGCAGTTGAACTTTTTTGGCTTCATGAGTGAATCAGGAATGAACAAGGCTGCGCTTTGAGCGCTGTAGCTAGGTTTTTTTTATACATCCATGGTTCACACACCACGGTGCACAATGACGGCTTGACCACTGCAGAGGGCATCTTTGACTGCAGTACTGTACATCTACAGCAACGGCTTTCACAAGTTCACCTGAAACTCCAAAACCTCAGGTAAGTCTGTTTCTCTGTGCCGTTATTTATCGCACAGAGCCTAATGTTAACATTAGCTAACATTAGTGCTTGTGCTAACAGACTTAACTTGCTGTTTTGAAGTTCCAGGTGAACTGAAATCCTTACACTGAAATACACATTATAAAGGGAGTACATTGGATTTATTGTTTTGTTTTTTACTGTGGTATTTAATTGGTTATCGAGAATCGCGAAATTCCACTGGTATTGGTATCGTGACATCCCTATTTATTACATTTTCTTTTTTTAATGACAAAATCGCCCCACCCAGTTTTCTGTGAGAAGATACTATGTTTACAGCAACAAAAAAAAAAAAAACTCTTCTTCTGTGCATGCATACCATATTTAAGCAACACACTAAATTTTCTTTTAAAGTTTCTTTCACATTCATTTCCTTTAATGTGTTTATTTATGTACGCACCATCCACCAAAGCAAATTCCTACTTGGCAATAAATCATTTTTTTGATTCTGATTTGATCACAATATAGTGTTACATGGTCCTACAAAACAGCCTATGATCCATACTGGAGCACACTGGCTGGGTAATCTAAATATTACGAAATGATCATAAAAGATTAGTTGATCTGACTATTCAATTTGTGAACAAAACAACCATGATGACGAATTATACATTATCATACTGTCATATCACACATTTGGGGTCCCAACTACATACAAATAATAATAATCATCTGCTACAACACAAACACAAAGTAGGCGTTCATGTGTAATAGCTTTTTTTTTATTCTGATCCTACAGAAAAGGTGGCTAATACAGCAGGTATCCCAAACTGCATCATCACAGGACGTTTTGCATCATTAGCATTAGCAACTGGGCAGCATGAGAATGAGCACGTGAATGAGTATAAAGTCTTATCATAAACAACTGATAGACGGTGAATACACTTCATCCATTTAGGTAGCTTTGGTAAAAAACATTTTATCAAGGGAGACACAATTGGAAAAGATTAGTTAAATGTAATTCTAAATTCACTTAGCAGCCAGCACCCCACCACACCACACACACGCAGAAGAGGCCACTGTTGTTTGGAAAAAAAAACAGCTAGCTAACGTTAACGTTACAGTAACGTTAGCTGTCATCTACAAACTACGTTAAGCGTTTATTATAAGTTCAAATAACGACAACATTACCTCTGATGCAGCAAGAAATTCTTTTCAGAGCTGTTAAAAAGGTATCTGCTAAATATATCCAATAATCCAGTCCTAAAAAACCTGCCGCCGTGCTGAGTAGTTAGACCATTCCCAATGAGAGTAGGTTGGGATTACTGGAATAGAGCGAACCAGGCGTTTGATTGACACTTGCACTAACCAATAGGCATACACTTAACTGTTTTTCACAGGGGAGAGGGCGTTGTCGTGCTGCGTGATTGTGACAACGAACTAATAAAATATATATAATACATTAAATTGAATGATAAATTAGAGAAATGAAATTACAAAAAGATGTACTATGCACATATATAGCCTACAATACTTTACATGCATTGTGCAAATATATGTGTACGTAGTGCATGCCATAAATAATGATGATGTAAAATATCATATGATTCTACCGAAAGTTAATTAACAGTATGGTTTCAGAAGAACCCCTATGGGTTGTGCAAAATGTGCAATATTTGCAATATATTGCCAGTACTGTGCAATATGTGCAAATGTAGCATTATGCAGCATATTTATTATTAACTTGCATACAATGCCAAAAAGTATCCTAAATAAAATTTGTTTTATCATTCTTAACTTTATATAATTTTTCTATTCAACTTTCTTTAACTCCTTAACTTAACCTTTCAACTTTTAATTTTCTTGTTTTATTGCACTGTACCACCAAGTCAATTTCCTGTGTAGGCTACATTGTACATTTGGCCAATAAAACAATTCTGATTTTATTGATATAAGTCAGCTTTCCCCAATAATCAGGGTTATAGATTTATCAATATCACTTAGTAAGTGTTTTCTTTTTTTGTTTTTTAAGAAACTATCTCCATCAAATTAATTCTGACTGATGCTTGTACTGTTTGAATGACTTAAAGATGGATTTAGCATACACAATTTATTGTACACTTACTTGTCATCTATAAATACATTTATATAAGTTTTAAACACAGCATGGAAATAATGGAGCCTTCCCTTCTGCCTTCCCTTTTTTTGGCATTGTCACACAGTTTACAGCCATCTATAATAATTGAAGATACCAGGGTGTGTGCATACCGCCTATTCCCATGTGTCTCAGCTCCGATAGGTGGCAGCAGTGCTCTGGATGGACTCACACAGAACACAGTGAGGAAGAGAGGTGGGCGAGGCTTTGCTGGCACAACAGCGCCACTTTTGAGCGCTTGTCCACTGTCCACATCTTCAACAATAATACAAGTAGACAGTGGTCAAGGACAACCGAGAGAACAGTGCCACGACAATATAATCTTCACGTGAAAGGTATATTACATTGTTTTAGTTCGATTAAATGTTATTTAATAATGCATGAAAGTACAGCTAAAAACGATCGCCGCGGCTCGTTAATAGTACTAACGAAGTCTCCTTCATTGCCAACGGTTGCTAGGAGCTTAGCTTGCTAACGCCACTGTCGGAACTACCACTGACTACTAGCTAACTAGCTAAGCTACACTGTACATTTCAACTTAGTTTCTAATTAATGCTAGCCAACCAAACTATCTGTCCGCTTTTAAGTTACTGTAAGGTTTAACGTTGACTTTCATGCGTTACATTGAGATATGTGACCCCCGTTATCTCAGCTAGAGGAAAGTTGACCAAATAGTGACTGGAGAGGTGTTGGCTAGACAGAACTATTTACTACTGGCCATCGTTTTGTAATATCAAAGCTATCAACATATGGGTATACGTGCAGTTTAGTGTCACAAATTGTTTTCCAAAAACTGAGTGTCCCAAATGATGAGGGTCTTATTTGAGACAGGTTGCCCTAACCCTAGCTAACCATAACCATAACCCAAACACCTGTTAAACAGGTGGTTTAGCAGGTTCATAATTTAGGACATTGTGTGGGGAATTTGGGACACTAAACTGCACGTATACCCAAAATATGTACTCCTACGTTTCCCTACCGTTTTAGTTAAAACCAATCAAATTGTGTTACCCTATATGCATATGGGACCACCATTGTGGTGGAATTTCCAGCTTACGAACTAAGCTATGTATGTTGAGACAGTGGTACCCCAGGTCTCATTCAGGTCAGTGTCCAACATAATCGCATAACCTTTCTTAGGCAGAGGAGTAGTTCAACGCTGTGTCTCCATAGAAGACAGGAGACGTAACAGCTGTATGATAACAGTGCTGCCTCAAGCGCTCCCATCCTGCCCAGGTCATGGAGAAAGTGTACACATAACACATTCTGTCTGTGCTGAGGTATTTGGGTTAAGCATTTGAGTTTACAGTGCCCGCAATATCTTTGTTTACATTGAAGGTTCAGCTAAACTTAACGCCTCCAGCATGAGTTTAAATACACTTTCAGGAAGACAGGAACTTCAGAGAGAGTTGGGACAGCACGACATGATAACACATCGTGGTTAAACTGTACTGCCTGCCTACATTTTCTCCTCAATTGAGATTCCATTAAATGCTTTTGTGTAAATCATCAAAGTCTCCCGAAACATTCTTCACATACAGTATGTGAAATGAGTTGTGCTGCTCCTGAGTTTTTCCCTAACAACTATTTTTGGTAACAGCTATCAAAATATTTACTAATACGACCAGAAACACTTCACACACACTGGAAGAAATGTCTAATCACGTTTTAATACAGTCTTCCCACCAGCACCACAGCAGTATTTAATCTCATGGTATTATTAATCTTGAATAATTCTGACTAGTGAAACGTTTGCCTAATGACTTTAAAAACTTGACTTTTTTTTTTTTCCTAGGTCAAAGATGGTTCAAGACAGTGCTCACATTCGGCGGCATGGTGCCCAGGACTTTATGGCATACTATGACTTTGCCTGTGCCAGACAGGAATCAGTTCCTCTCCCCGCTGTTAAGATGAACCTTGACAAAGGGATGCTGGACTTTAATGGAGACAGGGTCAAACTCACAGACTGGCCACCCATTCTCAACTCTATCTGCATTAACAAACACCTGCACCACATTGCAATAAGTAGCGCATACCAAGCCAGTCTTGCATCTGGAGACGCAGGTAAGGCAGAATGTGAACCTGGTACATCAATAAATAGTGGGGGGGGGGGGAGTTTAAACAAAAAATGTATACCCTCTTAATTACTTGTTACTAATTAATTAATACCCAATGTTATTGAAACATGTACAAGATAGTTACATTTGAAACTTAAATGACTTACCAATTTTGCATTTAAACATTAATCATATGACCACCAATTTCAGATAGAAAGTACTATAAGTCTAGCTTCAGGAAGAGGATCCCAGCCATTCGCTCTAAGGACATGACATTTAAGTTGTGCAAGGCCCTGAGAGAGTGTATGACTGTCTCTCCCAACCTCAAGACTCTGCAGCTTAATGGACTTCCACTGAGAGAGAGGGACCTCATCACCCTGACAAAGGTAAACAATTGCCTGAGAATATATTTTGCAGTGGAAACGGTCATGTTTAAATCATTCTATTGCTGTTTTGTTACTTATTCAGCGAGACTGGCACAGAATCATAAGCTCATTAGCATTTACTCCCTCACTTCTTTTCTTTACACAGTGCAGTGGGGACAATTTCTTAGCTGTGAGTGTTGAGAATTAACTAACGATAAACTGTAGTGAATATACAACCTGGGTGAATATTGGTTTAAACGGACGCTCTGTTTAAGAGTGGAATTTGGTAAAAACTATTATATGTTTTGTTTAATTCCAGGGTTTTTCAAAAAGTGTTTCCTTGGAAAACCTATCTTTGGCTAACTGTCCAATCTCTGATGAGGGCTTAGAGGGTATGTATATTTACAGTATTATTTCCTTTTATTGTCCGGAAAGCCTTCTCAGGATTGTAGTGTACGTGAGCATGTTGTCTTTGTGATTTTCATTTTCACGTTTCAGTCATTTGCCAAAGTGTGAAGTATTCTACAAGCATCAGGGCGGTAGATTTCACAGGATGCAATCTCACCTGGAGAGGGGCAGAGCATATGGCCAACATCATCAAGGTGCAATATGTAATTTAAGAAGACTTTTCCTGGCATACTATTTTGTGCCAATTTGTGTAATTTATCATTAATTGTAAACCCAGACCCTATTTCAAAAATGGCCTGTATTAAAAAATAAACAAATACATATTTGTATAAGAGTGCAAGTTTTTCTCAGCATCAGGGAATGCAGAGGCATGGCACTGCATGGGCAGAGTCTCTGAGGTATCGACAGCCACAGTTTGAGGGAATGGGAGGTCTCCGCCGTGTCACCCTGAACTGTAACACTTTGATTGGGGACCGGGGTGCTGCTGCTCTTGCGCATGAACTGGCAGAGGACCTTTGGGTTAAAGGTTAGTAGGTGTGTGGATTTGAGAGAAATGCAATGAGACAAAGAGAAGTTTGTTTTTAGCGGCTGTTTTCCTTTTTGTAGGAATTTTGTTCAGGTTTTCTGTTTCTGTTTTGTGACTTGTTGAACAGCTGTTGACCTACAGAGGTGTGGTCTGTCCAACGAAGGAGCTCGTCGTTTGCTAGAAGCCTTGAAAACAAATTCCGCTCTTTGTGTACTGGATATTCGTAGTAACCCTTTAATTGGTAAGAAGCAACCTCAGCCAAAGTCTTAACATTTTCTAGATTTTTTTTCACACTGCATAGAACAATATGATTTGGAATTATTGGTATGTTTGTTCCACACATCACTTTTGTATTGTGGGTGTAATAAACATTGCAGCCTCTAGGCGCAGCTAGTGCACTGTTAGATTTTTATTTAGCGTATTGCATTGTACTAATCCTAACCAGTTTTCGAGTATGTTGTGTTTTCATACCGGAAAAAAATTCCATAATTGCTCTCTAATACTATACTTAATTTAGTACTATAATTGTTTGGAACATATCTAAAAAAAAAAACAAATATATAAATCTCAACAAATATTTTTTCAAGGTGAATGCTTTTTTTTTATTATTCTTTTACAGACAAGGTCCTAATTAAAACTATACTAGAGAAAGTTCTGATGAATGCTCATGGACAGTCACCAGAGGTGAGTGTCCTTAGCTAATTTCTTCATTCAAAGTCTAAATGAATGATGGTGGTTTTTTGCATGCTTGCTTCGTATTTGTTACAAAGTTGTGCCCATGGCTTTTGTCTTCCTAATGTTGTACTGTAGTACTGCTGGATCAAGCCTGCAGCCTCAGAGCCACAGAGAACTTCTGGTCCAAAGAGGCGAGCACAACCCAGTACAGCCAGAGGAAAAACTACATTTAGGATAGGTATATGTATATATTTTTCTTGTTTCTCACAATGCTACATTAATTATAGGCACCAGTCTGTGATTTCAAACAGTCGAGGTTATTGTATCCCTAGTCAGACAAAGCATACAGTACTACAGATATTTGTGGTGGTGGCCACACAATCAGCCCACACAAATATATTTAATCTTTTCTTTTTTATTAACATTGGGAAAGGTTTTACTTCAGCACTTCATCAGGCTCATAAATAGATCTAGTTTTGTTGCTGTAAGTGACATAAACTGTCTAGCGTCAAACAATCTTAACATTTTCAGACTCCCAAACTGCCAACTTGGTATTTAGTATTTAGTTGGAATGCAAATCTGCAAGTCCCCAGCCTGTGCAAAAGCAAGAACAATCTTAAGTGTTGGATTTCTTTGGTTCTGTTTTATATAGCGTCTATTATCTCATACCCATATTGTCTTTTTCTGACTTCTCACCTTTTGGCTTTTTTAGTCATCTGGAGACATGGTAAGAACTTTATCCTGTTCTCCCTTTGTTACTCCAGACAGCTCCGCCGACTGGTGCAAACAAGTGTTTGATATGGTTTAGATGTCTTCAATAGAATTATTTATATGACAACATTTTGTAGGTCTTCGCCTGACACCAAAGCCAACACTTTTAGATACTTTGGGTTTCGATACCCTCTAGTAAATATCAAAAGCAAAAGATGACGAGTGCCAGGATGTCTTGTAACTGATGCAGTAACTAAAATAATTTTCTGCTGGACTCGTCAGCCTTAATTCTCTTTTGCCTGTGATGTTTAGAACCTGCTTTTTCCAGATGTAAAGCACCCAATGGATCAACACAGCATATCACTTCCTTACCACCTGTCTGTGTGTTCTAAAACAGAGGCCAATAGCCAGTGTTCCCAGAAAAACTCTGTGTGGCTTAAAGTTTTCCGTTTGTGAATTTCCAGTTCTTTACATGGCTCTCTTTCTGGTGCAGCCCCTCGTAAAGGAACTTCTCCTTCAGGTGTTGCTCTGACACAGAAGCCCTATTCCCACTCCGGTTGTGTGCCTTGGCGTGCTGCTGCACGAGCTGGACGCCAGAGGTGAGGACATGTTGGCAAACCAACCAACCAATTTACTTTTAGTTCAAAATAAAACACTGTATTCACATGTATTACATGTATTATTTTAATTGCCACATTGATTGAACAGTTTTTGGCTACATTTATGGAACATGTTTCGTCAACCAACCACAAAACATTCACCAGGTATTGCTGTGATGGCGCTCAGTGAATCAAAGACTAATATTATGTTGGATGCCTTTGTTGCAGAGGTATGCCTCCTGGAGTTTGTGTGATAGATCAAAGCTTCCAGGTAAATTTTCTTTTGTTAAGTAAAGTGTATTACTGTAGAAATGACTGAAATTTGAAAAGGGATCAGAACCCTGCCAAGTGTAATCCAATTGTATTTTCATTGTATCATCATTTGTTGAAATACATGGTTTTCATTAGGGTGCAGCCACCGTGAAGGTTACTGTGGAGTCTGATTCAGAGGGAGAGGAGGATGAAGAAGTGGAAGTGGAGGAGAGACCATCTTCTCTCAGTCTCCAGGACAGGATCACTGGACGGAAGTTTGAATATATGCAGGTTAGTCACATCAGGCTGCCTACCAACTTAAAACTTTCTGGAACTTTTTAAGTTTTGTAGACAGGACAACAGGAAAGCTTTTGGACTTCATTAGTTTACTTTGAAGAACTTGGAGCAGGCTGTGTATTTGTGTGTGTGTTGTGATGCATGCCCTGCAGATGGAGCTAAAAGAGTGTCGTCTGAGGCTGGCAGAGGAGCGCAGAGCCAGACTGAAAGCTGAGTCAAGGCTCATGGAGGTAATGGTAATCTCAAAAAGTACTAACATGATTTTGTCTGTTATTTATTTTTATTCTGTTTCCCTCTACTGCAAAAAAAAAAATGTTTGTGCAGCAGTCATCAGTTTGCCTTTTCTTGCAGCTTGTGGACATTGTTATAGCCTTAGTTTTCGAGATCTTGTCAGTAGCAAACTTTGTTATGACACGTTTACATTATATAAATTGAGGATTGGTCAGCCAAACTGAAGTAGGTTTTGGATAATTATGGTCGTTATAACTCAAAATTCAATTCAATCTGAAATTGTGAGAAAGTTCCTTTGATGGTATGTAGAAAGGGCTACTTCCCCCAATGTTGTCATGTCTCAAAACCAACAGACAGTCCCAGGGTCTGAGATACAGTACTGTACGCTCATATAAATGGTTTTGTAAATTAACAAACAAGAGACTGGCTTCAAGATGCCCTTTTATTCTGTCTTTTTCTTGGTTCTATTCAGTATGAGCTGGAGAATGCCCGTCTGCGTGACACCAACCTCTCCCTGTCAGAGGCGCTGGCAGCCACTGGCTCTGCATCAGCACCACCTGCTCTCGGTGCTCTTGAAGACGAGGTTGTCCTCGAGAGCATCGAGAGCTCATTTACCAAGTTCCATGCTTTCCTGGATCTCCTTAAGGATGCTGGGTGAGTATTCTTAAACCTGGCCAGTACAGCATTTCTCTTTTTACTTTGACGGCCAATTTAGTTCTGGGTCTAGGTGGTTTAAAGAATGTCTTTATTTAACTTCACAACTTTCAGTTTCATTATGCATCTCTGGGCATTCAGTTTTTCCATCATTTGGGTCACGTTGGCTTTTCCCACTTGGTGACACCCTGGTTCAAAATAGAGTTTCATTCTGACAGAATCCCCATATAAAGTTGTTTCAATTTGATTAAACTATTGAATCACTACTTCCCTTGTCATATGTTCCGTTATCTTCTAATTTTGTTTTGAATGTAGTTCTTTTAGGACCACAATAACAATTGTTGTTATCAAACAATCTTCAAGGTACTAGAAGCCAAAGTGATGCCTTAGAATTGCTTATTTTGTCAACCAACATTAGAAAACTGCTGATGGTCATGTACATATTAAATGTTATATAAAACCCAAATCACCAGTATATCCACTTCAACATATGTCATAGGACATACTGGACTCCCCAGAAAAGATATGTCTCTAAAGTCATTCCTACTACCTATTGCACGTTCTGTCAACCTGAACAAACTGGAACTTTCCTGCATATGGTCTGCGAGTGTGAACAGGTGCATGAGTTCTGGAATAAAACAACAATAATATCTGATGGGATAGGATGTTGAATTCCTGCTGACCCGATTGTTTTGTTACTTAATGACGACTCTAAATTACACCTGCTTGGGAGACAGAGGAAGATTTGGCTAGCCGGCTCAACTGCAACCAAGAAAATGATAGCTCAGCGCTGGCTGTGCTTTGTGTTTCTCTGTATGTCTAATGATAAAAAAAACAATAAAAAATGTATCTTTAAAAAAAAAAAAATGTTGCATGAAAGAAGTAGCCAATGTTTGATATTTATTTTTTTACAAAGTATCACAAAGATTGTATTGTTGACTCCCAACAGATCACCCTAAACTCCCAATAGAAAACCATAGGCAGTTGTGTAAAGTAAATAAGCTCAGACAAGCCAAGTGTGCACTACCTGCTCAGCACAAAATGAGGGATAGCTAAAGTTAGTGACGGATGAGAGTTAAACATCATCTGCACATTAGTGGACATTTTACATTACTTTACATTACATGTCATTTAGCTGACGCTTTTATCCAAATCGACTTACAATTGCTATGTATGTCAGCGGTTGCTCGCCTCTGGAGCAACTAGAGGTTAAGTGTCTTGCTCAGGGACACATTGGTTGATGTATCGCAGTGGGAATCAAACACAGGTCTCCCACACCAAAGGCATGTATCATATCCACTGCGCCATCACCACCAATGGCATAACTCCAATGGGATACTGGTGTTGCTCCTTGTCTGCTAGTTTTTTTAAGTTGGCTAACATGTCAGCCATAAGCCCATAATACTGTCTATCAAGGCTTTGTTGCGAGACAAACATCTCTTCATGCAGCTGTAATATTCGTTGATCAACTACTTGATTAATCAACTTTATCATTTATCATAGTTCAAATTGTTTTGATAATGTAACAATAGATGTATTTTGTAATATTCATTCCAAAATATATATATAATAGAAAAAGAAGACCTGATTTTGATACATCATGAAATTTGCTGTGTAGTTAATGTCTATTATACTGGAAATGCATGATAATCAGAAGTCAATGTGGAACTGTCAAGTCTTTTAAGACTTTTTGTGTTTTCATAATGATGAAAAGGACATCTTCTCATGTGACTGAGGGTAAGATGGCAAAAGGCTGGGCTACTTTTTGTAAATTGACTCTTTACCATAGATGTGATGTTGGATTTCGGTTTCATTTTGAGATGCCCTTTAATAACACTGGGCTATTTGTTCTGGTTCTGTTTACTTCCTTTATTTAGAAACCTGTTACTGAGCCCTGTTCAAATGAGTTTCTCTCTGACAGGATGGGTTTCACTGTGACAGTATCACCAGTTTTTCTTTTGTTTATTTGAGCCTTTTGTTTGGTCATAAATACCTTCTCTTGATTTGAATTTATTTCCTTGATTATTTACCTTGATTCATCCTCAAGGGCCATTTCTCAGGGTGCTGAGTTGTTCTAAAACCATAAGGTGCAGTAAATGGGTGGGGACCAGGATGTACCCAGTATTGTCCTTAAACATGGCCATGTCTTACTGTGCTGCCATCATTGTTACCTTCATCAACAGTGAACAGCTGCATTTACTGGGTTTCCTGCATTGATAAAAACACCCGACAGTCGTATATTCTTTTATTTTGACTCATTGGTTCCTCATGTTCCCCACAATTTTATCCTTTTACCCAGTTAACAGAATCACACCAGTATACTTTACAGCCCTTTACTCTGCAGCACTTATTGTCTCCATTTACCCATATCTCCATTGTTACCTTGTTGTGGCTACTCTTTGAAAACATCTTAAAGGAGGGGGTCCACACAACAGAAATCTTTTTTTAATCATTTTGTTAGTAAAATATTGCTTTATATGACTGGAAGATCACAGTATGAGCAAGCCATATGCGCAAAGACTCTTGTTGCTGCTGATGCCATTCAGTGTTTTGACCAGTGCATCTACTACTAGTAATAAACCTCTCTAATTACATCTTGAAGTAATCTAAATGGGTGTGGCTTTTAATTTACATTTGCAGTGGAAATAAGGCAACCTGTATGTAAAGTAGCATTTTTTACATTAACCAATTCACTATCTCAGATTCTTTTAGCATACACTTCAGTAGTGAATGAATGTGCCCTTAACTTTAATTGATTCCATCTTTTTTTTTTTTTTTTTTTTAGCCTTGGTCAATTAGCTTCAATGGCTGGAATTGACAAGTCAGACTTCCACCCTCCAGGAAGACCTCAGCTCTCCTCGACAGTAGGACCACACTTAGGTGGTGCATCACTGGCTGGAGGAGAGTATCGGGATGTTCGGGCGAAGACTGATGCTTCATCTTTGGTAAGGGTATGCAAAGCAATGTTTGGGAAACAATAGCAAGTGCGATATCCTGAGGATATTTATTTATCAAAATCACCTCCCTACGGAGCCCCCCTGGTCCCACTTTGTCAAAAAAATTAATTATAACTATCTCGTGGCCTCAAGATAGTAACTCGTGGCCTCAAGATAGCTATCTCGTGGCCAACTTAAAATCAGAAACAGAAATACTTTATTGATCTTTATTGATGCTATTGATAACCCGGGGGACAATTCTTGTGTCACAGTTGATGTGCACATCAAGACATTTAAAGGAATATAAATAATAATAGAAGTTGGTAAATAAACAAGTATATACATGTAAAAAGTATAAATATAGGCTATAAAATATGAAGAAGAATTATAATGGACTATGGATATGCAGCCTACAAGATTTCTTCTGGTGTCAAGCGCCCAGCCCTGCTGGGCGTGACCCGCTCCGGGGACAGTGGCAGATGGGGAGTTTGACTGGGGCGGTACACCTGTCAAACGGTAACGCAGGTGTCCTAAGGCGAGCTCAGGGAGGACCTTCCCCGGTCCAAAAACTTGGAAGAAAATCCCACCGAAGCACCCTTCAATTTACCCCAGGGAAGGTGCACCATAAGCGGGCAGAGGTCTGCCGCTTTCCCCTACCCTTCTCCGGTCCAAAAACTTGGAAGGAATTCCCACCGAAGCACCCTTCCATTTACCCCAGGGAAGGTGCACCACTTCACGTCTGACACTTCCCCCTAGCTGGTTCCCTCCGAAGTTTCCCTCAGGATAGCTGGCGCTCAGAGTCTCGCAGTTTTATCTGGTAAAGCGAATGATTAGAGGTCTTGGGGCCGAAACGATCTCAACCTATTTTCAAACTTTAAATGGGTAAGAAGCCCGGCTCACTCTCCCAGCCACCTTCTGCACGATTTCGGAAACCCAGTTTTTGAAAACATAGGCCTCCAGAGAACCGACCTCTGGAGACCACGGCCGGACACTTTTGACAGCTTTTACCATAACGCAACTGCGGTTCTCCAACACTTTCCACTGACCGATTTGCAAACGTGACCCGCCATCGGAGGGCCCCCGCCAGCCGGCTTAATGCCGGTGTTCGACGAGATAGTATCTTGAGGCCACGAGATAGCTATCTTGAGGCCACAAGATAGTATCCTGAGGCCACGAGATAGTTATAATTAATTTTTTTTGACAAAGTGGGACCAGGGGGGCTCCGTACCTCCCCCTATACACTTTGTGCTTCCAGCAAAGGCAAATAATGATGAAATGTGACTAATGACGTTGTTTGTTGTTTGACCAAACTGCCCATTCGTGGCATGAGTGAACAAGAGGTTGGATGTTCTGAAATTCACTAAGAAGGGACATGAATAAAGGCAGTGAAATCCAGGGTTGTACAGAATTTACATTTTAAATGCCACACAAATGCATGCATCCACAATTCAGTTTGGATGAGTAGATATTCCTGTTGTCTACTTTTAGCTGGGCTGACTCAATTTCATTGTCTTGCGGTCACTGCAGACTTTATTTTATATTGCTGAAAACGATGCACGGAGATCTGATGAGCAACCATTTTTACTGACTTTCCTGTCCACATACGGCTACTTATGTAAGCTCATTTAAAAATCATAGACTACACAGTGCATTTACCCTTTTTCACATATTCAAAAAGACAATATAAAAAAGAAATGCCATTGAAGAGGCCAGAGGCCATTGGTTTATAAAGGCAACACCCTACAATACTTAAGGAATAGATTGTTTGTTGAGGATTTATTTATTTGTCAAGTTAATGAGCAATCAATACTTTTGTGCTTTGTATCAAAGTACAGAGGGCAATGCACACATTAGTTTGCTTGCCAGGCTGACGCCAGGCAGAGCTTATCTGTTAAACAGTTTCCACAATTACTCTAATATACTTTTATGTGACTACCGGTATTAATGAACCTTTAGAAGTTGCTAGCCAACATTAACTATATATCAGTAAGAGGTACTAAAGATAACAAATGTAAGCATTTACACTGCATCCCACACCAAAAGGCACACATGTATCGGTTGTTTTTTTGGTGTTTGACACTGACGCTTTTGCAGGTTTGCAGGTTTTACAGGTCTACCAAACAAGCTCTGTGCATTTCATGTGCTTGTTGCATACTGTGTCTGTAAACTAACGATTATTTTCATAGTCGATTAATCAGTTGATTATTTTCTCGATTAATCGATTAGTTGTTTGATCTATAAAATGTCAAAACATGGTGAAAATGTGGATCAGTGTTTCCCAAAGCCTAAGATGACATCCTCAAATGTCTTGTTTTGTCTACAACTCAAAGATATTCAGTTTACTGTCACAGAGGAGAGAAGAAACTAGAAAATATTCACATTTAACAAGCTGGAATCTTACTTTTTTTTTATAAACAAAATTACTCAAACTGATTAATCGATTATCAAAATAGTTGGCAATTAATTTCCACAATTACTCTAATGCAGGGGTCTTCAACGTTTTTTAGGCCAAGGACCCCTTAGCTGAAAGAGAGACGGAGTAGGGACCCCCTACTACTGTACATATATTGTATAAAATTGAGTTGCATGTTAAACTGGGCCGGATGGATGAAAACGAATAGATATATATTATTTTGTATTTATGTGGAAGGCACAGTGAATCCTTAAGCCTAACTGTATGGCTACCATAGTGGCTACTTTACCTATAGTAAGCTTATCTTCAATGTGTAAATTAAATGGTGTTTTTTTTTTACAAATAGGCCAAATTATCTCCAATAATCACAAATAACAAATAACCTTGGTTATTAACCTGAGTTTTGAGGATTGCCTATATTATCGTGTCTTCTGTTGATTTGTTATACTGGAGTTCCTAAGTGTCTCATAGGCTGTATCCAATTAATGAAGAGGTTAATTTAATAATGTGTCTGTTCCCTTTTTCTCTTCAAACCTCCAATTTCTGTCTTCAGGTAGGCCGTGTCCTGCCTGCTCCCCCTGGTAGACCGACTGAGACCACCACTCCCAGAACTCCATCCTCTGTCAGGGAGTTTTTGCATGAAGACAGGCCACTAGATGTGACCTTCATTCAGGCTTCTGGACCTGTAGAAGACCCTGGTGTAGGTGGAGAACCAGATACACATTCAAAGCCTGATACCCAACATGACTCCGGTTCTGAGCACAGTTTACGTAGCCAAAAATCCTTTGATAAGGTTTCCCTTAGTCAAGCTTTTCAGACTCAGCCAAGCCACCCCAAGAGCAACAGCAACTCTCGCAGAAGCAACGGTTCCCATGGATACAGCTTCAACAACAGCTATGCTCGCAGTCTTTCTTCCCATAGCAACGGGTCTAATGGTGGATTGTCAGTAAGATCAAGTGTTAGTGACATTATCAGTGACAGGGCAGAGTCTGTGGGATCATTGGAGTCAGGGAACAGGAGAATGAGAAGGTTAGTGACAGTTGGTCAGTCAGGGTCAGAAGGGTCCGAGGGAAAAGCCTTTCCTGGAAGGGAGTCTCAGATCAGGTCTCTGGGCGCTCTGGCAGGGCAGTCAGACGATGAATCCTTCTGACCCACTGACTCGAGAAATATAAAACAATTTGTCTCTCTGTGTCTGATCTCAGTGCATTCTCCTTTAAGTTCTTTCTGTTATTTCTTATGTATGATGTAGATTGTATACATTTCAAGTATAGATTTGTTTTTAAATCTTTGGAAGAAGCAAGAGAATTTGTACATCTTCAATCTTACTTATTTCATTTAAGGGAGAGCGCATCATCTTGTTGCATTGAAGCCAAATCACAGAGTTGAATGTCCTACCAAATTTTAGTTACGGATTGAGACAAATGTGTGGAAAAAAAATGCTATGTATATTTTTGTATTTACATTTTACCCATTTTGCACTCAGGGGGTATGTACAGTAAAACACTTTAATTCAGTAAATTGTGATAGTAGATATTTGGGTTTTCAAGCTAACCCCACCTCAATCAAGTCCCTTTTTCAAATCAGCAAATCAAGTTCCTCCCAATTTGATCCTGTGATTCTGTATGTGTACCATTACTCTTTTTATGCCTTATCTTTTTTTTTTTTTTTTTTTTTAATAAAAGGTGAATTCTGATTGTTTCATTGGTTGTTCATGTTAGGATATTCTGCACTTCCATAAAGTCTATATTTTTAAATAAACGTCTTAGCAGTTTCAAAATGTGTTTCTGAGCTTCTAAATTGAAAAAGCTGTCTGTCACTTCAAAGTTGGAAATGTTAGAAATGCACCATCAAAGTGCATTATGAAACTGGTATATTGCCCTAATTTACCTGTGAATTTCACATTCCGAAGAGTTTCAAAATTGACCCTGATATACCCTGTTTATGCCATTAACACATGCAACACTAACAACTAATACTGAAGTAAATGTTCACTAATAAAATCAATGTGTTGTGACACAAACCCTGAAAAACTCATTCCTGCGTGTTGCTAGAATCGTGCCAGGAAACGTTTTGGACCTGCATCTACTAACTTTCTAGATGCAACAACTTTTTTTGTGGAAAATGTACACAAGTTCCCTTAACAGGACCAAAATCTGTTTACATTTTGCTGTTTACGGTCTCTTTTGGACCTGTGTCCTGAGAGATGAAGAAATGGGACCAAAGCATGATTTCTGTGGGTTACAGCAGGACACACTGTTCTTTTGGAGTATGCGTGTTATTCATTACAAGTGAGCACCAAACAGCAGTAAAAGCCAACAGTACAGCTCTGCAAATGTCACTAGGAGTGCATCAAGTATTTCATTTTTAATGTCTTCTCAGTGTTACGTAATCTTCTATTCTTGTTACGGTTCTTGTTTTTTTGTGGTACTTTTTCCTCAAAGAGCTTGGCAAATAATGTTCTGATATTTTTAAGACTGATATTTTTAGATGGAAATGCTGTCATTTGTCACACTCTTAATTTGGTTGTTTATGTGTAAGTTTACATACAACTGCAAGTCATGTGGAGAAAGGGAATTTTGGCAAAAAAGACACAGGCCCGAAGGCTGAGATATCTGACTCTAATTACTCTCAATTCAGAAAAAAACTGAAATTATGAGTTTTAGAAAAGGTGGCAGGCCCAGGCTTGTTTATGGAAACAGGAAGCTGAAGTTGTTGTTTTCTGGTTTGCAAACCTGGGGTGTGGTGTTCCTAGTCTGTCATTCCGTAGAGCAGCGATTCCCAACCCCTGGTCCCCGGACCGGTCTGTGGACCCGTTAGTACCGGTCCGGGCCTTGAAAATGCTTCAAGTGCTATAACAGTCATGTTATTTCATCCAAAACATAAACAATAAATAGCCTAGATCAAAATGTGTTTCTTTGAGCGGCAGCCTTGTAATCGCTTAGCGTCTCATTGGTTCCCTGAAAAAAGTTTTATGCATATACCGGTCCCTGGCACAAAAAGGGTTGGGAACCCCTGCCATAGAGCATTAAGGGAAGTTCCTCCTTTTAAGGTGAAATGACTAATGAAAATGGTCAGTTCAGTTAACTCTGTCTTTATGAGCGTTCTGACCCTTTAACCCTAAAGTTGGATTGATTCACCATTTTGAAAAAGCCACAAATGGAAGTATTTGAAAAATCGAAACAGCTCAGAATTTAAATAGAATTGGAAATCTGAAATGCCTTGAAGGTACAGAGCAAGGGCTTTATCAATCATGTAATAAAACAATGGACTGTCATGCCACACAGTGTTGATAGTACTATTTGCTGGATGAATGAGTGTTTCACTATCAATGTACTGAGGCTGCTTCGATAAGTAAATAATCAAAGCTCTTGCGCTTCTTTCGGTTTCCTAGGAGATTCTACAACACTGGGTTATTGTTATCATCACAGGAAACAATCCCAGACTCTACTTTGCACTTTCAATCTCAGCACCGCCATAACTAAGTAAGGGGTTAGAAAAACTGTGAAAATTGCTGTCATGTTTTATTATCTTTACCCTAACTATAGCTGCTCCACAGATATGGCGCCTACTGTAGCAGCGCTAACAGATAACAGTGTGTGAGGAAAAGAGGACAAAGAGAAAAAAAAAATCAAAGTGGAGGTGGTGTGACAAAGCTGTCAACAAACAACAAAAGAAACCCAACGTGAAAACTGACACACTAACCAAATATTTCAGTAAGACAAAATCAGTAAACCATTGTTGCTAGCCTTCTTGCCAAACCTTCTTCTCTCTGTGCCAGCAAGAGATATCATCCAAGGTCAACATCTACACTGAGAAAATTACATTCATTCTGCATTCTTGTTGTCCAAAGTGTCTTACAGTAAGTGCATTCAAACTCTGTATGCACAACAGCTAGATAAAATAAATATAAAGGAACCACCACATGAAAAGTAACATAAAAATGCAACTTGTGTGGCTGGGTTAGCTGAGTTGGTAGAGCAGGCGCACATATATAGAGGTTTACTCCTTGACGCGGTGGCCGCGGGTTCGACTCCGACCTGCAGCCCTTTGCTGCATGTCATTCCCCTCTCTCTCTCCCCTTTCATGTCTTCATCTGTCCTGTGGAAATAAAGGCCTAAAATGCCCCAAAAAATTAACCTTTAAAAATGCAACTTGTGATTATATTAGCAGTATGTCTGACTGCATCTGCTCACTTTGTGAGCTCCAATGGCGCCAAATGATAAGTGCATGGGTATTGGTCAAATAATTAAAAGGAATAGGTCACTCACATATGAAAATTGTATTTGCTCATGTCAGTTGAAACACTGACAAACAAAATCAAGTTATTGACTTTAAATAGTCATTAAAAGAGGGCAGGTTTGCAAATGTAAATAAAGCAAGTGCTCTGAAGCTACAGTAACTCTGTAGCCTGGGAAAACCCTGACGAACTTCCGGCAAATTTGAGATTTGCTCTGCAAGTCAGTCTGGCCAAGAGCATAGACAGTATGGCCAAGAGCCTATGCCAAGAGCCCATTCAAGCCCATTTCCAATTTTTCCAAATCGAGGAACCAATCACAACCGTTGAGGCGGCCTTTACACGGTGACGATAGCGCAGCGGCAAGCAGTTTTTTGTTTACATTCAACATGACAGCCACCAAACATAGACAGTTAAAGAATAGGACAAAGCGACGCCATAGACTTCCACTGATGCCGCCTTCACACTGGCAGTTGAAATCAGCTCCGTAATACGCAATACGCCCCCAGCGGACGTCGTACTACACCGTGGAAAAGCTTCGGAAGCGCCTCACAAAAATGGCAGAGAGACTATAACAACTGATAAGTGTCTGAATGTACGATTCTCTATGACAGAGGCTGCTGCGTGGAGAAAAGTTGCCCAGGACGTTGACATGTCACGTCGGTTAAATGTGATATAGCGGTATTATGTCAACAGGTCGATGTCTGTTGCTAGCTAACTAATTAGCATTAGCAGATTTGTTTATCAGTACCATAGCAACGCTGGAATTGTCGGATAGAAACCGTCCGTAACCTTTCGCAAGAGCACTCGTTCGGACCCAGTTCGGACCCATTCGCATGCAGTCTGCGAATCTCCATAGGAAATGAATGACTTCCGGTCGTTTCAAAGCCGTATCGGAGTTGATTTCAACTGCCAGTGTGAAGGCGGCGTGAGACCACTGAAGTCTATTAGAAGCACTTTTCCGGTGACGGCTAGCGTTACTGCGCAGCCTCAAACTGAGAGAGACGACGTAGATGTGACGTGAGCAACCTGCCTGAAAGTTGTAAGTCTTCTGGTAGCTGCAAGGGAGTAAGCTTCTCCTCGGACCGCGAACCTCCTATGGCGCCATTTTAATGCTACAAAGCGATCACCCCCCGTTAGCATTCCATTGACTGCCATTCATTTTGGCGCCACTTTGACAGCGAATAACTTTACATCTGAAACGTTTAAAGACTATATTTGTCCATTGTTTATTTCTAAAGAAACACGACAATGTATAAAAGGCTCCATTACCTTGTACCTCACGTTATGGCTCCGTAGCAGACGTTTTTGTAAAAATAGGCTAACAATTGTGTCATAACCACGCGACTTACTGTCGCATAGTAGAGGAATTACCGTATAGTACAGGAGAAGCGTGCAGGCAGTTTCGTCTCACATTAGCTGTTTAAGTGTAATTACTAATGTTAACTAGCATTTTAGTTAGCAGTGATTAGCCTGTGCCTATGTTATCTCCTCACATATACCTACGCTCTCCGTCTCTGCAAGATTGGGAATGATTGAGATTTCTCTTGGCACAGCTACCAGAAGACTTCCAACTTTCAGACATGTTGCTCACGGCACATTTACGTAGTCTCTCTCAGTTGGAGGCTGCGCAGTAACGCTCAGCGCTCACCGGAAAAGTGCTTCTAACGGCCTTCACTGGTCTCCGTCCAGAGCAACGGGATCTGTTGGTCCATTCTTATATACAGTCTATGGGTAGCTGTGCCAAAAGAAATCTCAATCATTCCAAATCTTGCAGAGACGGAGAGCATAGGTATATGTTAGGAGATAACATAAGCACAGGCTAATTATTGCTAACTAAAATGCTAGTTAACATTAGTAATTAAACTTAAACAGCTAATGTAAGTCGAAACTGCTTGCGAGCTTCTCCTGACTGTACGGTAATTTGTCTACTCTGCGACAGAAAGTCACGTGGTTATGACACAATCGTTAGTCTATTTTTACAAAAACGCCTGCTACGGAACCATAACATGAGGTACAAGGTAATGGAGCCTTTTATACATTGTCGTGTTTCTTTAGAAATAAACAATGGACAAATAAAGTCTTTAAACGCTTCAGATGTAAAGTTATTTGCTGTCAAAGTGACTCCAAAATGAATGGCAGTCAATGGAATGCTAACGGCAGGTGCTCTGCTGTTGCGTTCACAATCTGTGAAAACGGGCCTTGTCTCAACACAAAAAGCTCAACACCCCCCTGTATGTTATTCATGTTGATGAGTCCACACCCAGCTGACACTTGATTGTTCCTGTTTTACTGAAGAATTAATCTTCTGATAGGATTCACCGTTATCACTAAATTAATGAGCCAAATATCAGAATTTATCATCAATTCAAGATAAAGGTCTTCTGGATCAGCTTCCATCCAGCTTGGCACATGGTAATCATCACGTCCTCTTATAAAACAGGTGCCTTGACAGGGCATTCAAGGCTGTTGCTTTATTATTACGTAAAGCTGGCTGTAGGCCATCCCATGGTTGACCATGTACACAGAAAGCCTGAGGATATTTATTTATCAAACTCACCTCCCCCTATACACTTTGTGCTTCCAGCAAATGCAAATAATGATGAAATGTAACTAATGACATTGTTTGTTGTTTGACCAAACTGCCCATTCGTGGCATGAGTGAACAAGATGTTCTGAAATTTACTAAGAAGGGACATGAATAAAGGCAGTGAAATCCAGGGTTGTACAGAATTTACATTTTAAAAGCCACACAAATGCATGCATCCACAATTCAGTTTGGATGAGTAGTTATTCCTGTTGTCTACTTTTAGCTGGGCTGACTCAATTTCATTGTCTTGCGGTCACTGCAGACTTTATTTTATATTGCTGCAAACGATGCACGGAGATCTGTTGAGCAACCATTTTTACTGACTTTCCTGTCCACATACGGCTACTTATGTAAGCTCATTTAAAAATCACGACTACACAGTGCATTTACCCTTTTTTCACATAATTATTCAAAAAGACAATATAAAAAAGAAAGAAATGCCATTGAAGAGGCCAGAGGCCATTGGTTTATAAAGTCGACACCCTACAATACTTAAGGAATAGATTAATGTTTGTTAATGTAATATTTATTGGTCAAGTTAATAAAAAGTTGAGCAATCAATATTTGCTTTGTATCAAAGTACAGAGGGTAATGCACACATTAGTTTGCTTGCCAGGCAGAGCTTATCTGTTAAACAATTTCCAGAATTACTCTAATGCAGGGGTCTTCAATGTTTTTTAGGCCAAGGACCCCTTAGCTGAAAGAGAGACGGAGTAGGGACCCCCTACTACTGTACATATATTGTATAAAATTGAGTTGCATGTTAAACTGGGCCGGGTGGATGAAAATGAATAGATATATATTATTTATACATCATGTTTTAATGTTAAACATATATGTGGAAGGCACAGTGAATCCTTAAGTGGTAAACTGTATGGCTACCATAGTGGCTACTTTACCTATTGTAAGCTTATCTTCAATGTGTAAATTAAATGGGGTTTTTTTCACAAATAGGCCAAATTATCTTTTCTAATAATAGGTAGGATTCATATTATTGTATATTTTCAGACATATTTGAATTTTTGAAAAAAGAAACTTTCAAAAACATTTTAGAAATAATATGGCGGCCCCCCTGCACTTACTCTAAGGACCCCCTAGGGGTCACAGACCCCCTGTTGAATATCTCTGCTATAATGTACTTTTATGTGACTATTAATGAACATTTAGAAGTTGCTAGCCAACATTAACTATATGTAAGAGGTACTAAAGATAACAAATGTAAGCGTTTACACTGCATCCCACACCAAAAGGCACACATGTATCAGTTGTTATTTTGGTGTTTGACACTGACGCTTTTGCAGGTTTGCAGGTTTTACAGGTCTACCAAACAAGCTCTGTGCATTTCATGTGCTTGTTGCATACTGTACAGTATGAGACACATATAATCTATTACAAAAACACATAACACGAAAAATGAAGACAACAGAAAATCAAGTTCTGTGAAAGGGTAATGGTGTTTAATGGTCTACAGTTATGGCCAGATTTATCATTTACTGCATCACGGAAATCACTTATGCATTTGACAGTGCTATGCTATGCTGTAAAAACTACACACTATATAAATACAGCTACAATTAAAAATATGCCAGAATCCTGAGAAAAGGTATGTGTTTTAACTGAACATATTGTCTGCTAATAATACAAAAGACTTTCTTGGTCAAAACTTAAGTACGAATACATTAAGGAGTAACACGGAAGCTTGCTGATTCCAACACTCTCTTCCCTGTAAATAAATTACAACCATAGCACTTTTAAAAACAACACAACTCTAAAGCTTTACATTTCTTTTTTCCCAATGCAAATGGTACAAACTTTTTGTTAATTAGATTATACAAACAATGTTACATCATCACAATTTTCAACAGGTGTTAAGACAATTTTGAGTGGTCTAAATTGACAGTAAATACAGCTATAAAAATGCTCCATCGTTTACTATTTTCCTTTTCTTGAGATATGAAATTTAAACACTATTACAATATATCCCACCTTTTTGAAAATGCCAAAGCTCAGCTCTTTGACTATGGGCCATAATTTTACAAAAGTGTTGTTACACAGGTCGTGGATGGACAGGAATGTTGTTATTGGAAAAGGGTCTCCTCAGGCCTAGCAAACAAAAGGCAGATTCAATCCATGTCCAAGCCTATTCATGCATTCGTCCTGTGCTCATCAGTATTTGCCAAGCTCACACTGGGCAGCGATAAAGCCATTCTAATTACTGGGTTGTCCTTTTGAACTGGACCGCTCCTGATTTTTTAAATGGGTTGCTTAGTCATAGTAGGTCCACATTTCACTTGCCCAGCAGTTTCCCTTGAATAACAACATTGTCATTTTCAACACAACTGTCTTCCTCATCTGGAGCTTCCTTTGGTGACTATTAGTTGTTCTCTTGTGAGAATGTGGTTTCCTAAAAAAAGAGTAGAAAACAGAACAAGTTAGCCTGTGGGGTCAGGTCATTAATCACTGAATTAAACATATACAGTAACTTGTCCTTTAAGCAAGTCTTGCCCAAAGCTAAATCAGGATTGTTCAAAGTCAGGGTTCAAATTTAGATTTAAATTACGTTTTCCAATGTCATACAGCACCTAATTGGTCATCGGTCCAAAAAAACCTAACCTGAGACCACAACAACTGTTGAGAGCTGGGGGCATATAGTAAGTTAAGTTCGTTGTGTACTTACGCTCACTTACGCACTTTTACTATCTTATCTCCTCTGTTTGGTGTTGCAATCCAATGCACTGATTTGACAGTGTTATGGACAAGGTATGCTTATACAACTTGTAGATTTCAGATAAGACCACTGTTGTTGAACGGGTGCCAGAAACATTCCTATACTGTACGTGCTCTTGTTTTTACTTCTTTGTGTTACTTTCATTGTCTGTAATTTTTTTTTTAATTATGTGCGGGTCTTTGGATTACAATTTTAAAGGAAACATTATATCTAAATTGTTAATTGGACTTAATTGCATTTTACTCTCCCTGAACATAAAAAACTAACATTTCTTGCATGCTAAAGGAACTTTTTTGTTGAGCAGCAGTAACTGGAAACACATGTAATGGTAAAGAAATGGAACATGTCTATTAAATCCCTGAAACCTTAAGGGGTACTGCTTTAATTGCTTATAGACTGTGCTTAATGAGAGTAGCTAAATGCTATAAAAACCTGGCATTTCCTGCTCCTAAGGCAGGGGGTTAGGAAGTATGTGTGTTCAATTAACTGTTTGTAGTAATCCTATGTGTGGTGGTAATATGTGATAATATCTAAAGTAAGAATGATTACATTAACAGACGTGTACTTGCAGTTATGTATTAATATGAAAAAAATATTTCTGGCCTCTATAGTACCGAGTCTTTGTCTTTCTCCGTTCAGTTGTTAACATCTACGGTGACATTACTTTAGGATGTTAGTGTTTTGCATAAAATGCAAAAGTTTTTTTTTGTACTGTGCATATTGCCATACCATCACATATCTCTGGGTTTTAACTTCCCACATTTACAGTTTCATGAATTCCTCCTACAGAATTTGATTTTGCAAAGTTTTGGGCGTCCAAAGAACAAGAAATACTCCTTGGTTACCATAAATTGTAATAAATATGTATGTATTAAAGCCATAAAAACTCCCTTACAAATGGAGTCCTCTCGCCCTTTTTGCTCCAGAAGGTCATCTTGACAGTGTTCCTGTGCCCTGTCCGCTGGTCAAAGGTCTGGCAGGACTGGAAAGGGGGACTGTACAGGTGCAAACTGGCTGCACACTCTGTGTGGCTGCCATTTTCCACACGATGCAGGCCAATGGAGTCTAGAATATGCACAAACACACATAAAAAACATTCATTTAGACAGCGTTTGCAACTTGAATGCTGTGAAATGGGGCTCACAGGCCATTCCTGACAGTGCTGTAACCAACAACTGAGACCAAACATTACACCAGGGCTCTGCTGGCTTTGGGGAAATACTCAGTCTGCAGACATTTGGGGGGAGGAGACCTGAATACTATTCATTGTAAAGTTACAACTGGCCATTACTTCCCGTGAGACCAGTTTGGCATTACATAATTACAGAGGTTGGAACTTTGGTATTACTTTACGCTGTAAAAAGTGACACACTTATTACACAGTTGCAAAGACTCCTGACTGAAGCCAGTCAGAGTTTCAGAGATAATACATATCTCATGTGGGACAGAACATATAGAGGATGGTTGTTCTATTGCACTGAACACAGCATAATAATGTTAATGTTTCACCATATTTAGAAGCAGTTTCTCACCTTACCCCCACACACACAAACAAGTATTAATAGTATCAAGACATTTTAATACTGAATGGCCAACTCTAATAAAAAAAAAGAAAAGAAAAGAAAAGAAACAATTGTCTGGTTTCTCACCGTTTATGTAAGCAACCTTGTTTTCTTGGAGAATTCTCTGTGACTTCTGGACCATTTCTCCTTGTGATTTACTGTCCGGCCACTCAAACAGCGTCTCCTTTAGCTGACCCTGCAGCAGCTTCATGAAACAATGGGAGTCTGTGTGGTCGTGGATGCTACTGCAAATTGTAAAGAAACAAAAAAGCATACAGTGTCAGAATATGTCATCTTCATGACCCTCGGACCAAAAGCAACATTCCAAATCTGTCCTGAATTTCTGGGATTTGGTCAAAAGGTGAGACAGTTTTCAAAACTCTGGATCTCTTCTTCTTGTGTTATAAAATTCTGACTGTTCCTTCAGACTGGCAGATACCAGATCCATGCATAATATAACGTAATGCAATTACAATCTTGTAAGTAATAAACCATAACAATTACATAAAATGTGGAAGCCGCTCTTGTGAAATATGGTTGTCCTACCACTAGAATAGTCATGTTTGTAACCATTAGTTCTTAATGTATGTTTGTGCCAGCTGCTTGTCAAATAACATGTAATCAATATTATTAAGACATTGATATTATCAACTCATAACAAACTTGATTGAAAGGAATCTTTCCATTTCTATACTTCAGGTGTTCAGGTGACATTTGCTGACAAAGTGCTACATGCGATAGATATCATCAAATAAAGTCTATTTACACAACCTTTCCGTCTGTCTGTAGAACATTGGACTCTCTTATCTCTATTAACGTGACACAATAATTGCCAGAGAAAATCACTTGAATTTGCAATAGAGTTTAAGCAACTGGTGTAATAGGTTTAAATGTGCTGTAATCTCTAATACCTTGATACAAACTTAAAATGAGCAAAACCTCAATCTGATAATATTGTATTTTGCAATCAATAAGCAACAACATTACATTACATTTAGCTGACACTTTTATCCAAAGCGACTTACAATTGCTATATATGTCAGAGGTTGCACGCCTCTGGAGCAACTAGAGGTTAAGTGTCTTGCTCAGGGACACATTGGTTGATGTATCGCAGTGGGAATCAAACCCAGATCTCCCACACCAAAGGCATGTGTTATATCCACTGCGCCATCACCACCCCAATGACCATGTTAAAGTTATTTTTGCCATGTTAATTATACTTATGCATGTGGAAGCATCTCACCTGCCGTGGCCTTCTCCCCAGCACAGAATCATGAGGTTGAACTTTCCGTTACCCTCATCAACCAAGTTCCTTGTGTACCTGCAAAAGAGGACGATTCCTTTAACACACAGGGAGACATACAGGCATTGAACAAGTCTCAAAGGAGTACAGAGGAGAGCTTTTTGTCAAAAATTGTAAATTAAATGAAAATGTTTAGTTAAAGTTGAGACATGAAACAAACCAGTAGAAACGTGCTGCTTTACATTGAATAATTAATTCCAATCATTTTAAGAAAAACCTAAATCTCAATGCGAGCACCAATATTCAAGCATTATAAAGTTTATGTCAAATTACGCCCATTTGATTTCCATTTATATGGCTAATTCCAGTTTCGACACAGTAACCCTATTGTTTGATTACTTACAATGCTCTACTTATTGTTAAAAATATAGCCTAATTATATTATACGCTCTCTCTCTCTCTCTCTCTCTCTCTCTCTCTCTCTCTCTCTCTCTCTCTCTCTCTCTATATATATATATATATATATATATATATATATATATATATATATATATATATATATATATATATATATGTGTCCCCCGCACTAAAATCCAGATGGACAAGGGGTCACTGATACCAATAAAGTGTATGTTCAGTTTATTTCCCATACAGATAACCTACTCATATCATATAGGCCAGTCTGCGTCATTGCTTGGTCTTTAAATATTGTCGATACTCAGTCTCCAAATATGTTGGAGGCAGCTGCAGCCCGCCCGCCGGTAGACAGCAGACAGTGCCAGCCAGTCGGGTGTGTGTCCGTTCTCAGTGTTGATTGGATGGCCCACTCACCCTCCCTCCATTGATCCCTCACTAATCAAAACACTGGAGCTATTGAGAACCTTTGAATAGAGCTCCCAAAATTTGTTGTGAGAAGTCGTCCCCCCACCCCCCACTGCAGAGTTAAGCATTTAGCCTACCACAAGCTGTTGTATGAGGTTATTAGCTCAAAGTATAAGTGCCGCTTTAAATAGACTGCATTCATGTGAATTCTGCAGACAAGTCGAGTTTTTCTTCGCATATATTTAAACAAACATTTTATTCGGATAAAAAAGAAGAAAGAAGAAGAAAAGAGCTATTCTGTATGAAAACAACAGCTGGTTTTCATTCAAATATAAGAACGATGCTTTTTAAATTATAGACATTTAACAACTGATTGTATGGATTTTATAAATGCATTCAGTTTGTAAACTTTATAAACAACCTATCCTACATTCATTATATTCACCTGTTTTTCCAAGTGCAGTTTGACTTTTTAGAGCAGCCATCAAAGGTGCTTTTTGTAATAAAAAAGTAAGAGCAGCAGACATACAATTCAGACACCATGTGCACAGAAGTAAACATGTGATTGAAAACAAACGAGTTAAAACAACACATTAGGCCAAGGTGATAGGCAAGGCTACAGAGTGCAAAGTGCATCAACATAATAAATGAGTTATATTTGATTAATAAGTTGCTGTAAAAAATCAGAAGCATTATCAAGCAAACTTGTTTTTACCTGTACTGATCAAACTTTGCATATTTCACCCAGTCCTGAGGATTGCTGTCATATGCTTCCATTATGCCTTGGACCTCCTCAACATTGATGCTGTCACTCTCGAAGATTTTATGCAAGATCTTGATCAGGTCATCCAGAGTTTCTGGCTTCACCACCTCGGTGTGCTCCATCTCTCGGCAGAAGGTAATTTCGCAGATATTTCTGTTCAGTTAAAACAAAAGGTTTCTCTTACCAACTTTCTGCAGTGGCTTACTTTTTATAGGCTAGCGCCGCAATTTGGGAGCAAGCTGGTGTTGGACTGTACCATTATGGAACAAGGAACTCCCACAGCACATAGTCTAATTTAAATACATTTGTTATTAGCACATAAGGAACTATTGCTAAAATATGTGGCTGGATCTTACCACATTTATTCTATAGAAAATATATAACTTCTGTTTTTTATTATGCATGTTTTCATCAAAATATGCACTCATTCCACACATTAAGAACTTGGACTAATCCTCTTTCAGTCCAATTCCACCACGTTGTCACACAACCTCCCCCTTTCCCTCTCTCTTTCTCACTGAGGCATTTCTCCACCCATGTGGAGAGCATAAGATTGAATGGTATGAAGAAATATTTTGAGAAACACAAAGTCTTGTTTGCTGTCATGTAGCCTGTCTGGTTAAATAAGGTTTATTGGATACACTAAGTAGTCAACCGAACTCTAGATCATGAACAATGTTCAAAAGGATGAAAATGCTAACTATTAAAATATCTAAAGGGAAGAACAGAACACAGGGAAAGTGATTCAACACTAGAAATTCATAATGGTTTAGGCTACTTAAACTCATGTCCTTGTCACTTCACACAGGAACATTGTCAAACCAAACAAGATCATTTGATCATCCCTTAAAGCAGTGGTTCTCAAAGTGGGGTCCCATGGGTTCCAGGGGGTCCCCAACAAAAAGGGGAAGAATTTATGGCAGAATGTATGATCATTTTCCTCATGGGTTTCATTCACTTTCTGTAATAAAACATCTAAAAGCAAAAATTCTATCAGGTAGGGGACCCTGGGACAAAGTCTTATCAGATGGGGGTTGTGGTCTAATTTGTGTCAGTTCCATCTGAAATTTGAAGTTTCAGTTCAGGAGGCACATTGAGTAAATTCTTTGACTTGCCAGCTGCCTGTGCATGTGTGCATCTGTGTGCGATTGTGCGTGTATTTTTAAGAAGAAAAAAAAACTTTTAGATGGACTTATGTACAAAATCAGACGGACGGACAGATACAGGGAGAGATGCTCCTTTCCATGATTTTGATATCACATCCAACATCTTGTTATGGACATGTCCTTGGCACCGTATGCCAGTCTAGCTCTTGCAACAGCAGTAAACCATAAATCATTCTGAATAAGCATTCCTTCACGTAAACATACAAGTCATTCACACTTTAAGGTACTCCGCCCATTTAAAAAGGAGGAGACTCACTATGAAGAAAAACAACATCTTAGTGGAACCTCATGCAGTAGTTTCAGTTATTGTAGGTCATATACTGAATGGTTCAGATAAATGTACAAAGTCTTTGTTGTTGCATGCTGTTGAGCAGTGGTTGCTCAGAAAAACAACATATCAAATACCACTGCAAATGTCAGAGTGCTCAGTTGGAACTTTATGTACAAGTCTTGCTGAAGAACACTTTGCCAGGAATATTGGAGAAATTAAAGGACAATGCTTCAGTAGGAAGAGCACACTTCTCACATTTTCCAGAAATGGATAAGTTAAAATTGTCTACATATTACTGGTTACCACAGAGAAGGGTCAGGACCACAGTTGAGCTGGGATATTCCAGCAGCAAATCTCAACATGTGTCAGTCTGTCAAAGGGAAATCTTCTCTGGCTGAGGAAGTTATTCAGGGCTTCATGTTTACAGACAAAATGGGGAGACTGCTCTTTAAATCAGATGTTGTGGCAAATTTTCTTCTGAGCTGCCACATCATCAATTCCAGATGTACTGTTGCTCCACCTTGTGGCCAAAACTTAAACCGACTTTACCCATCTAAAAAGGCCCACACCGGTGACGGGAGATACTAAACTGACACTCTTTTAGGACATCAATACATAATAATTGGCCTAATGGGAAATGAGATTTAAACTAGTTTAATGGTTTTGTAGATCTCAAAAAAAGAATGCAGCTTTTATATGATGTTTGTTTAGCTGAAAATGAGCAAGGGTTTCTAGATTACTTAAATCCACTCTATATGAGCCATTTTATGCAATACAAGTAAATTATTTAGTCTCATACTGCTCTGACAACGTCACATTTTATGTCTGCAAGATCCAGGAATCCCCATGGGTTTGTATATCTGAAATAGAAGCAATATTACACCCACAATTTGGACACATGTGTTTCTTTGTTAATTTTTTTAATAAAGTAGTTTACTTTTCTGAATGCATGGTTTTATTTTCATCTTGGGGAAATGGCATATCCATAACTTTAGACTTTTCTCAATTTATGGGAACATTTATGCATCTCTAAACCATCTGTGTGACATTAAAGCACGAAAAATTGTCACACTTCACATATATATATTTTTTTAAATGCGTTATTAAGTACAATTCTAGTTACTATGTGTTTATTGTCAACTTATTTGCTTATTAATGAACCAAATAGGTTTACATTGTAGGGGTCAAAACAAGTTTCCACTTAAAATTAAATAATTTAAATAAATGTAGAAATAAATAAAACACTGAATATTTTTCAAAACACCAGAAATTGAGACAAGGCTTGACATATTTGAAATTATTTTTCGGTTTTACGCCTCCGCATGGATGATCTGAGTATCACTCTAGAAATAATCACGTGTTCCCTCTGCGGTTCGCACGGCAGAGGTTTGAACCATCGCGGCTGCTGTAGCAGGAGGAGGAGGAGAGCAATGACTGGTCAATAGATCCTTTGACGTGGAATATTTCCGTAAAGAGACGATGGAAGAGTAGCGTGTAGCTCCAAGCTATCCCGTATTAACCTCAAATCGAAACGGGATTTAGCCCTGAATCCCACTCGTATCTGGGTTCACGGGAGTTGACAGGCAACAGTCTTTCACAGACTGACCCCTTTCTGTTCCCCCGCCTCCCTCCGCTCAGCTACAATCATGATAAAAGCCATTTTAATATTCAACAACCATGGGAAACCAAGGCTTTCTAAATTCTACGAGCATTATGTGAGTAACATGTTATGTATTTACATGTTTCATTGTTCATAAAGGTTGTGATAAGCCAAGATGAAAGCAGCGAATTAAAAACCTCAAGCAATGGCTGTTGAGATACTTTGTTTTCTTAATGCAAACCAAGGCAGACGTAGCTATACCTTAAAGATGCATTCATGTTGTTGCAAACTGTTTGAATGGGAAGGTGTGTGGACTTTACAACCGCCCCGTGATGTGCTGTTGTTTCAGACTGACCCTGGTGTAACGTTAGAAGATGTCATTCTGAACCACTGTCCTTTTAAGAATATGAATAATTAAACGTGTGCAAGCCGAAGCGAGGCTATCGGATTCCCGGGCCGAGCCTGTATGAACAGGATTGTGCCCACTTGTCATGTTAAATCCAGCTGTTGGTGATGAGCACAGTGGAGTGAGTTCCCTCTGTTTGTGTCACATGCCTTCTTTAATAACGCCCTTGTGAGTGTCTCGTGCTCCCTCCAGACTTTCACTGGTTCTGTCCTTACCTACCTGCACTGTCGGGAAACTCAACAAATAAGCTCCATGCAGGTATAGCAACTAACAGGTTATGTAATATGCTTTGTTGGTCATGCTGTGTGGGCTTGTTTATATAATTGGATTTTAATGTCAAGGTTGGCTGCATGCCATGTTGGTGCTACAATAGCAAGTTGACTTAGCAAGCAGTTAATCATAGTCATTTTTCATGCACAGATGCTGTAAAACATTTGCTCAAGTACTGTATTTCAGTACATTTTTGAGTATTTCCGTTTTCTACTGAGTATATCCGTTTTCTGATACAAAATATAATCAACAAATAAATTATGTTATATTTCAAGCTACCCAGCAGTATATAAATTAATTGAAATTAGTCCTACCTTTACCAGCTGCAACATTAAAGTGTTGTACACATTAATGCATTACTTAGCCTATAATACAATAATATAATGTAAATTATTCTGAAATGGGCCATTCTACATGAGTACTTTTACTTTTGGTACTTTGATAGGCTACATTTTGATGCCAATACTTTTGTACTCAAGTAAAATGCTAAAGCAGGACTTTTACTTGTAACTGAGTAGTTCTACACTGTGGTGTTGCTACTTTTACTCACGTACAATATATGAGTGCTTCTTTCACCACTGTAGGTTAGTACACTGAATATCTCTGGTTTTTTCCTAACCGATTCATCAGTAGGTCTATAAAATGTCAGAAAACTGTGAAAAAGCCTACAAAAGATTTCCCAGAGCTCAAGGTAACATTTTCAAATTGCTGTTTTTTGTCCGACCATCAGTACCAAACTCAAAATGATTTAGTTTACTATCATTAGGCTTTAAGACAAAGACAAGCAGCAATGTCAGATATGAGTTTGACATTGTTGCTTGATCAATCATTCAAACAATTAATTGATTATTGACAAGTTGTTTCAGATCTAGAATTTGGACAGTAGATCGGGTACATTTAACATTATACATTTAAAGATGTCCCCTTCGGCTCTGGGAAACAGTGATTGGAATATTTCAAAGATGAAACCATTAATTGAAAAAGGTACAGGCCTACAGTCTTCACTTAAAAACACAAGGAAGAACACAGTTGCTGCATTAAGCATGTCCCAGTATCTATATATTAAGATGCACATGGTGTATTTGATACATTGTAATTGATCGGATTATAAAAAGGCTACGTAGACACCATCTGTTATATTAAAAGCCGAGGTGTCGGCTTACTGGCTGGCAGGATATAACATTTCATACATATGGCTAGCTGTGTTACTGTTTTTAGCAGTCACTTTATTTGAGTTACCAGTTACGTTATGAACTTGTAGTGCTGTGTAGGCTCCAGTGCTTTATTGTATAAAGAAATCTAATATATACAGAAAGTGACAATGTTAGAGCTGCAAATCTTTGTTAGCCATCACAAGCTTAGAATTTGTGGTTACACTTTACTTTAACCCCCCCTTTTTAGTATGCATAAGCAGTATATAAACATTGAATACATGGTTTATGACACACTATAATGTAGTTGTAAGCAACTATAACTCCTCCTCTGGTCATCTGTTAGTGGAGGATAGTGTATGAATGAACAGATAAAAACACTTAAAAATGTCCTTATATGTGCTTATAACTATATTAGTGTGTTATAAAGTATTTATAAGATTAATGTTCTGGCCTTTATTGGACAGTTTACAGTCAAGATACAGACAGGAAACAGCGGGGAGAGAGAGGGGTATGACATGTAACAAAGTGGCGATGTTGCCGTTATATAGTGCGCATCTTAACCATTAGGCCACCTGTACTGCATGCTAGGGCTGGACGATTAATCGAAAATGTATTGACATCGAAATTCTGAAGCTGTTATCGACGTATTTTTCCCATAACGATAATTTCGATAATTTATTCCTATTGATAGGCCTACTTTCTCCTTAAAAACATTCTACTGCGTGTGAAGTGACGTGACTTTGCCCGGACCAGTCAGCCGCATGGAAAGCATAATGGAGGATAACTCAAACACAGAGTCCGAGTCAACAGAGCAACTTGTACCCCAAAAAAACGCAGTGTCCGTCGCCTGGAAACATTTTGGCTTCAGAAAAGATGATTTAGAACAGCGTGATTAATTATCATTCATTTATTGTTATCGAGGTAAAATGTGAAATTAATCGTGATTTTGATTTTAGGTCATATCGTGCAGCCCTACTGCATGCCTTTTGAATATAACTCTTCCACAATGAAATCAGGGAAGACGGGTGGTACTGGCTGTTTAAACTTTGCCAACATTTAGAGGAAAGTTGCGGGTTCAGAAGGCCAAATGTGGTCCATAGGCATGGGAACCACAGTCCATTAAAACCAAATAACATAAACCCTTAACACCAGAAACATATTGATGAGAATTTTAAAAGATGCTGCTTAAGACTTTTCAGTCTTACAGCTGTATCATTAAACTGTGAGTACTGTAACCCTGCTACAAGTCATGCTACAAGCCACATGACCGATACAGCCTTCTAGTCAGCTGCATACTGGACAGCCTCTTCTCTCCTTGTGCTCACTGACCTTATGCACCCCAAGAGGACATTAGCACCCTTTGGTGAGGCTGGCTCAGTGTTAGAGAGGCACACAACAAGGTTTTAATCACCATTGACTTTTGATTGAGGATTTTAAGGTTAGATTAAAAACGTTAGACTGGAGCTGGGCAATATGGAGAAAATCAAACATCACAATCTTTTTGACCAAATACATCAATGTCGATATTGCGGCGATATTTTAGGGTTGACAATTGGTGCTTTCACAAAATATTTACACAATGAGATTTTTGATAAATGATCATCATTAATGTGGATATAATGACTAAGTAGATAAAGGCAAATAATAGATAAGCTACAACAGTCTGGTAAGTTCAAAAAATTACATTACGTTACTATATTGTAGCCTTTAAAACCAGGAAAAGACAACACTTTTATCATATTGCGATATTACAATATCCAAAATTAAAGACGATATCTAGCCTCAAATACCGATATCGATGGAATACCGATATATTGCCCAGCCCTACGTCAGACCATAAGTTTTTGGATGCTTTCTCCTGGACCTTGATTGTGCATTTTCATTGGCATGTTTATCAACTAAATTATGTAAAAATCCCCAAAATAATGTAACACAAAAGTCTGATATTTAGAAACCGCATGAAACTTGGATCTGTTTTTTGTGCCATGGGACTTTGGGACCCCCTATTAATTCAGGGAATCTTCAACTGTGAGTCCAAACTTCAAGCCTTTTAGTGCTTGCAAACATGCCCAAGGATATTTGAGGTTTTAAACAGAATCTCATCCATTAACAAGCGATAAGATGAGCCTGCCTTGATTCAGCTTGTACAATGACATCATCGCCTGTGTAGCCTGTGGGCACTAGGTTATGTTTAGATATGACAAAAAGAATTATTAGTATGTAAATCATGATTTTTCACTCAGAACTAATACATATATTTTAGAAAAAGAGAGGTGAGGGGAACCATTTATTTACCCATCAACCCAGTCTTCTGGATAGAAGTAATGAAACGGTTCACTGGAAGCAATTAGGTGCACAAACAACACATTATTTACCATCTTCTCTTCGTTTGACAATCTCTGTTTCCTCATCCTTCCTGCAGAATGAAGACACAGAGCAACAGATCATCAGGGAAACCTTCCACTTGGTCTCGAAAAGAGATGAGAACGTCTGTAATTTCCTAGAAGGGGGAATGTAAGTTGTGAAAGTGCATTAGCTCGGCCTACTAGTGCATAAGCAAGTGACTGTGTCTAAATGCAAGAGTAAGTAAATACATAAAAGTAGAATCATTTACTCTGACGCAGCAGCATGGGAATTAATTTCACCCAAGGAAAGCTCAGAGGGCTTTATGAATGCCAATCAATTGTAACGTTTGTTTGAAGTTCATCTATCATTCATGAATGAGGAACAAAGTAGTTGTTGTTTTACCTTGTGAATCTTCCCCGCGTGCACTTACTTTTTTTCCCCTCTCCGTTGCCTTAAATTGTGTGACACCAAAGCCATGAGCCAAAACATGGTCAAAACAAACATTGTATTATAGTGTTCATTAAGCGTCAGACAACTGAGTGTTATCACATCAACCAACATGTCAGGATGACTGAATAATCATTAACTTTCATATCTTCTCATGTTAGCATGTCCTATCTTGACATATGTTGATTCATGAGTAAAAACATCCTGTTGTTTCTCTCCCGATGTTCCTCCTGTTTCATAACCTGTTTACAGCATGTAATGAAACAAAGATCTTTTGTAAATGTGCTGTAGTCAGTGATTAGGTAATGATCATTGTATTTTATGTTTTAGCATGTAATGTATTCACTCAGGACAGGTATTGGCGTAATGTTTCCTTGTCCCGTGTGTTTCAGGTTGATTGGAGGATCAGACTACAAGCTGATCTACAGACACTACGCCACACTGTACTTTGTGTTTTGTGTGGACTCCTCAGAGAGTGAACTAGGAATTTTAGACTTAATCCAGGTAAACCATAGTGTATCTGTTACCATGTGTCTTTCTTAGTTTGTTTTTGAGGTACAATAGATGCCAAGTCTGTTTTTTTTTTTTAACATTGTACATTTCTTCTACTATCAGGTATTTGTGGAAACGCTGGACAAATGCTTTGAGAATGTCTGTGAGCTCGACTTAATTTTCCATGTAGACAAGGTAGGAAGTACTTTTAATCTGTTTGCCTCTTTGTGATGTTACATATTTATAAAACAGCTTGAATGTTTAATCCTAGAAAGTAGAAATGAGTTGTACCATTCAGCCCGAGTTATTATTGTCTCAACACCCATCTGATGACATGTGTCTTGTGCTGTAACGGATTTTCAGTGACTTCCCAGATTTTGTAGTTGAGCAAGTTGAGTTTGTCAATTGATTACACATACTGTATTATGTGTTAAAAGCAACTTGTATGCTGCAATTTAGAGCTGAAATGGTTAGTCCATTAATTGGTTTAATCAATTAGTTAATCAGCAACTATTTTGTTAATTGATTCATCGTTTTAGTAATTTTTCAAGCAAAAATGCCAAACACTCATCTTCAGGAGGGTTTACTGCTTTGCTTTGTCTTCTATGATCTTATGTGAAGTCAAAATCTTTGGGTTTTAGGCTGCTGCTTGGACAAAATAAGCAATTGAAATGCCACACAATGTTCTTGTAATTTGTGTACATTTTGTACTATTTCTGACATTTTATAGAAATAGAAAGAAAAATCTCAATTGAGAAAATAATCTGCCAATTGATCGATAATGAAAATAATCATTAGTTGCAGCCTTATTGCCATTTTGATTTCAGCTGTTATGGTCTTGTAGCAGGGTTGGCCCAAGTCTTTTTGGAGTACCACACCTCCAATGTGAATGTTGTCCAGTAGCATTAAGCAGTATATTATACAATGGTTCCTACCACATTACAATGTAAGCAGATATATGTGTTTATTAATGTATTTGTCAACTCCTCCTGTGGGCACTGGTAAGTGGAGGCTGGTTTATAAACAGATAATGAATGACAATATAGTAAAACACAATTGTAATAGTATTCAATGTATCTGCAGAGGAGACATTATAATTGGTGAATACTTTATATTGATAAACACGTAAAAATGTCCTTATATCTGCTTGTAACTACATTATAGTATGTTATTATTAAATGTTTGTTTACTTCTTCTAAATGCTAAATAAGGGGATTTAAAGCACATGCAAACTCATATTTGTGTAATGATATTAAAACATGATTCACATCTTATTTATCTCAGGTCCACAACATTCTGGCAGAGATGGTGATGGGTGGGATGGTCCTGGAGACCAACATGAACGAAATCATCACACAGGTGGATGCCCAGAACAAGATGGAGAAGTCTGAGGTAAGCCTGACCCTGCCCGTCCACTGTATGTATGACTTGACCCTACTTCCAATACTCTGCGGTATCATATACAGTATGCAGGCATGTGTGTATGCTGCACCCTGCATGCTACTCTCCAGTGACCATGTGGATGCTCCCCACCTACTCTTGAGTGTTTGTGCTTTTGTGTTCGCCCTCTCCTCTTGCTGCTGCACTGCTCTCAACACAGGTCAACAATCAACATATCCTCTCCCGTATCCCTCAGTATGAAATACAGCATCATAGTCATCACTATTGTTATTATTATGGAGACTTAACTGTACCATTTTCCAGTGCATCTCCAGAATCTGTGCCCATTGAATCTCTCACTCACTCATGTGATATTTATGTCATGTAGATTTGACATATATTCATGAAAACAGGCTGGTTGTAGGCTGTGTTTTACAGTCCTATTATTCTAGAGGAGAATGTGAATTGTTATTTATTGTTGGAGAAAATGTGTTTTTGTTACATCTATAAGCCAGTGTCCTTGCTTAGATATTTGCTCTATGCAAGGACATTGCTTTGCTTGCCCTACAGCCTCTTGCTAGCAGATAAACATTAATTTACTTATTGGAAACTTTTAATCAGACAGACAGCCAGAGACAATTTCATGAAATCACTTCTGTTTTGCATAATGTGGATTTTAGCCTCTGCTAGTCCTAAATCTTAACTGCACTAAGGATTTGGCCTTGTGTTTAAATTACTTACAACGCCCTGCAATGATGTCTTAACATTGAGGCAATGTTTTTAGGTATTCCTTTTTCTACGTTTGCAATGAGAAATGCTGACACAAAGTTTGTACAAATTTGCTGCATATTGTTGCTTACAGGATGAAGTGAAGGGTTACATTGCCAGGGTTTTAACTGGCTGACAGCAATTGTGTGTTCATCATTTGTATTTAAGTGTTAACAAAGTACACTTTCTCTAATAATCTGACCTGCATTGTGTGCTTTAATGAGACAGAATCTTCTTTTTGATTGATGTTCTGCAAGCAGTCTTTTACCGTTTTACAATCATCAGAGCTGCTCTGTCCTTTCCTCTTGGACCTACCCTAGACTGCAGTGTGTTTTTCAAACCAATGCTAATTCAAAATGACATTGTCCATTTATAGGTCAGTGTCTCGGGAGCAAGGAACGAGCTGTTCTCCTCCCAGATTGGCTAAAGACTAATGAAGTGGCAATAGTGTTTTTTCAACAAACTTTCTCAATTAATATTTTAATTTATTTTTTGCTATAAAGAAGAATTGTGGGCAAAGCTTTAGATCACTTCTGGCATTAAATATGTGGTCTATGATAGGTCCTATCATTCTCTACTATGGAGATAAACTGTAATTACTTTAATCTGCTTTAACATTCCTCATTCCTCTTTTTCCTGACCCTGTCTAGTTCTTTCCATTCTTCTCTCTCTTTACAGACGTTTATCTTTCAGTCTACCAGGCAGGACAGGTAGACACAGGTACTGCTAAATTTACAACCAAGTGCTGTAACCTTAACTGAAGTTTACTTCACTCCCCGAGTCTCACCATATGGCCCTCCATGTAATAGCAAACGGATGTCACTAACATACAGTAGGAATCTTTCATGGCAGACCCAAAAATGTTGCCACTGGCGAATCTATTAAAATAGATAATAAATACTATCTTTGTTAAGTTTGTAATGTTGAACTGCTGTTGGGACTGTGTCAGAGAGGTGGTTGTTCGTGGTGGTTGTTAGTTCTGTAGTTTGTGGCGGTGCATTATACATGTAAGGTGTACGTATTATATTGTCAACCCACTGTAGTTTAAAGATATATGAATCTACGGGTTAGAGAGGCTACATAACTCTTTGTATCTCTTGTTTTAGATGTTTCTTGAAAGGCCTTTTATTTATAATCTTCTGAGTTCTTTTACCCGTTTTTAGAAAATGTTAATTATTTAATGAGATTTGTCTTTTTGTGTTATAATCACATGTAACTGTGATACTATCAAAACTTCTCTGGCCTAAAGTGGTGCACTGTATTCAAGGAATAGTTTGATATTTTGGGAAATATGCTAATCCACTTTCTTGCTGAGAGTTAGATGAGAGGATTGATACCACTTAAATATCTGTATGGTATATGTAGCTACAGCTAGTTAGCTAAGCTTAGCATAACAACTGAAAACTGAAGGAAACCGCTAGCCAGGCCCTGTCCAAAGGGAACTACAAGCTCTTCTAAAGCTTGCCTATTAACAGTTTATATCTTGTATTTTGGGGGGTTATATGCCAGACTATTTGTTGGCCGGGACAAGTTGCCAGGCTACCAGTGGAGCCAGGAAGTTACTGGTCCTGGCAAAGAAATTGTGGACACATAACCCCAGGTAAAATGGCTATTGTTACTTTCACACTTAGATTTTTGTACAGGTCAAACAATTACAGTAGTGAGCTTTAGAAGAGCTAGCTTGGACAGAGCCAGACTAGCTGTTCCCTCCTGTTTCCAGTCTTTGTGCTAACTACATATTTACCATACAGCCACGAGAGTGGTATCAAGTTTCTCATCTAACTCTCTTACATGGAAGCAGAGAATCAAGCCATTGTCTTGCATTACACAGCTGCTGTTACTATTTCTGGACTTATTAGTCACCCAGCATTTGATTAACAACCCACTATTATGGACATGCACAGTGGGTCTCCAGGCTACCCACTGTGAGGAAAGAAATATCTGGAGTCTGACTCCTGAATACTTAGCCCATGTGCTGGATCAGCATTCCTCTCGGTTAACACCACGGTCATATTTCCTTCTAACACAAGTCTCCTTGATTTTTGGCAGAGGGAGGAATGCCCCATAACACAAACAGTCTGTTGAACTAACCTTGTGAAAATAAGTGAAGTAGATAAATCTACATTCCAGACATACTCTATGTGTGTCATATCACTCAAGGCTACTTGTTTGAATGTGAGAGACAACAATGAGGCAATGAGAACATACAGTTCTCTGCAGTTTAAGCCTATTGGTCATTTTTGGGTCTGTCTTCTGAAGATTCAGTTGGGGGATCTCTAACTGCAGTGATTCTCAAATGTCTGCTCACACTTGAGACCAAAACATCAAATCATTCACTCTTCATAGATGTGTTTTATTGCTCCAAAAAGCTAAACTACATTGATGCTTTCCTTAAAAATGCTGAACTGCTCTTATACAGTTTCACATTGAGATTCATTGTGTTAGAGTGAAGTGCCTCGTCTGTCCCTGAGAGTAGATTTACCATTGTAGTTTAGTACTACTAGGACCTCCTCATTTCATTAGTAGTTAACACTATTGGTAGATACTCTCGGTCCTCTGTTCACAAATATGTATTTAGATAGCTGCAGTCATGTGTAGTCTTTCCAGAAGTAATTTAACCCACTAGAAGCACAGTGTCATCTGTATTATGGCTAATATTATGTTGACATGTTTTTTTTTTTTTTTATTTGTTTTTTTTAATTTAACGCACATATTCTATACATCCATACATATCTATCCAAAACATAATTTCCGTCTTCATATCCAAATCCATTTTTTTCTGCTTTACCCAATTCTCTCCTTGCATTTTTACCCTTATCGGTCCTCAAGAGTCCGGTGGGTTCACTTTCCAAGCAATGCTGCCTTTTGTCCATTTGATGAACGTTCAGTACTGCTCAGTACATCAAAATCAGTGAATGTTCTAGTACAGTGTGTCCTCACAGTTGATTCATAATTGGCTCTGGTTGTGATGTAAATCATTATAGAACAAAATAATGCATGTGCATATGAAGCTATGAAGGCATCTGAATGTACATTTGCACATGTCTGTCTTCGTAGCTGTCAGTGCTTTTGCATTTTGTCAGCAGTTGACTGTTTTTGTCTATTACTCTGTTTAGCAGTGTGTGTGTGTGTGTGTGTGTTTGTGTGTCTAATGTCACTGTTCAGTGTGTTGTCGTGTACAAGGTGTTTTTTTGATTTGCTGATTTATATCTTATCAACCTTCCATGTGTGTGTTTTTTTTGTGTGTGTGTATATAGGCCGGTATTGCAGGAGCGCCTGCTCGTGCCGTATCAGCTGTAAAGAACATGAACCTCCCGGAAATGCCCAGAAACATCAACATTGGTGACATCAGCATAAAAGTGCCAAATTTACCCTCCTTCAAATAGTGGCAGCGAGATCCTGAAGCTGCAGATGTCAGCCAGTGTTTACCGTGATGCAATCTGTTTACCAAAACCTTTACAAAAACGTTTATCAAAAATATACATCTTGAAGGTACTGTGTGCTTTGACACTCCTGGTTTTGGTGTTATCTCTTTGTTTTTCCTATTAGAGAAAAGAATGTTTTACGTGCTTTGAATTTCTGTTTGAAGGAAAAATGAAGTATTTATTTATTTGTCGTACATTCCTTCTGCCTCGCTGGAGGTTAACCCTTGACGTTCAGCTGCTACAGTACAGATCTGTGTCAGTCTGTAGCGGAAATAATTTCACTGGCTCCAGTGTTTACTTAAAAGAAAAGGCACGGCAGATTGGGACGTTTTTGGACAGTCTTATTGGTTTGGTTATTCCAGGCAAGAGAAATCAATCAATGGAGGAAAGAGCATGAAACTATTTTGAATACCAAATTGGAACAGGTCTGCTACAGTATTGAAAGTCATACAAGCTCGTTTGTAAAATCAGTGCATAGAATATTATATTATGCTGTGTGACAGAAATATGGATATATATGCTGACATAATTTTCTCTTTTCTTATTTGTATGCAAAATATTTTTAAATGATTTATCATGTCTTATCAAAAAATTATCTTAATTTTAATCTGTGCATGATTTTTTCTCTTCTTTTTCAACATAATAAACTGTCGAAACTCAACCTTTGTGTTGGCCTTAATTTATTGTATTATCTTATATTATTAATATGTGTTAAAGTGCCCATATTATGAAAAAAAAATCACTTTTTCTGGGATTTGGGGGTGTTATTTTGTGTCTCTGGTGCTTCCACACACATACAAACATTGAAAAAAATCCATCTATGCTGTTTAGAGTGAGATACGGTTTCTGAATGTGTCCTGCCTTCAGTCTCTGGGTGAGCTGTTCAAAATCAGCACGGCTTGTGACGTCACAAGCCGAAACGAGCAGGCTAACCGCAACCATTAGCTCGTAGCGTTAGCATGCTAACGCTAATGCTAACGCTAGCATGCTAACGCTAGCATGCTACCTCGTTCTCAATAGCAAAGCACTGCTACAACACACACAAGTTCACCATAATCTACAAAACAACTACTTACATGTGCACCCTCATTTAGAAGTCTCCCAGCTAATCCTGCCTTGTAACTGACCGAAGTTGGAGAAACAGCCTTTCTTTTACTGTCTATGAAGCTAGCTAGCTGACATGATCTACATCTGAGCTACTGCACATGTGCAATCAAAGATAGTACAGAAGAAGAAGAAGAAGAAAAGAGGTCTCACTCTGTAGCTAAAACAGAGACCAGCTGAAAAGAAGAGCTGCAGCAGTGAGAGAGAGCACTGCAGTACAACAAAAATATGGTGTTTTTTGAAAATTAAACCATGTAAACCTATTCTGGTACAACCTTAAAATACAATTATGAACCTGAAAATGACCATAATATGGCTGCTTTAAATACATATATATGTATATTATATTGTTATGTTTTACAATACTAAAAGCGTGTGTCCGGTCATCACTTTAGGTGAGGGACATGTAGTGAAACATAGCATTAGTAAATCGTACCACTTTCTAAGGTGGCTTTTATTAACAGTTTACACAATGTAAATGATTACTGTAAATTTTAATAAATCCATCACTAATGCTTTATAGATCACTTATAAGCCGTTGATAAGAACATTTTGGGTTGTGAAAACTCCTTGCCTTGTTTTGCCATTTGAACACTTATTTGTAGATAGGGGCTGCAGATGATCCGTTTAACACGCTAAAATACTTACAGTTGCAAACTTGATTTATTAATGACTGCAGATAGCTTAATGATGACTTATTAGAAAGTGAGAAACCCATAAGCATTTAGTATTGGATTACCAACATATAACTCATTACTAAAAAGAAAGACTAAGCACCTGCCAGTGGGATTTTGTAATAACCTTGTTCTTATTATTTCCTCCACTGACAATTTTAACAAAAGCATTAGTTTAGACTTTAAGCTCTTTATAAAGGGTGCCTTATCAGAGAGTGGTAGGCTACTAGTAAGCAGTGATGGAATGTAACAAAGTACATTTAGTCAAATACTGTTTAACAGTACAATTTGACATACTGGTACTTCCAGTATTTCCATTTTATGCTTCTTTCTACTTCTACTACAACTTTTACATTTCAGAGGAAATATTGTACTTTTTACTCCACTACATTTATTCGACACTTATAGTTACTTTTTATACAGTATATAAAGACATATATGCTTATACATAATGCAGTACTATATTACTTATCTACCACACTGACAAACTACAACAATAAAATGCTCTTACATGTTGTGATGGCCACAGCCATGGTCATACAGCCATATTAAAAGTGGTAACCTCTTGCCTTTTGATTCTTTAAGTACATTTTGCAGATAATACAGCTGATAACGCTACTAGCGCTTGTGTTGTTTACTTCTGCTGGATGTCACACTGTAAAGTTCCAACAGCGGAGTTAAGTTATTTTTTTCTTCCCGCTTTCAATTAGGGATGGGGACTACTTCATTTAACTGATGTCCTTTTGAGCTATTTCATCTGCATGCAAAATGTTATTAAACATATGGCAATTTATTGTTAAAATACAATACATAAGATGAGAAAAACTGCATTTTTTTGCCCACCTTCCTTTGGGCACTGATCATTTCCATTACCATATAACACATCATTTAAAATGTATGTTGGTGTGTCACCTCTAAAACCTAAAACAACTAAAAATGATATCAAGTTGATGCAAATACAAAATATATAAATATAAAATTAAATTACATGTTTGTACAGACAAAAAAAAAAACTAGTTGGCAGGATCATAAATCACCATAAATCATTTCATTTGGAGGCATACCATAGACACTCACTTTTTGGGTAGTGTTATTACATTACATATTTCTTTATTATTTATTTTATATTCACGTTTAATATATTTGTTTGTTTGTTTATGTGCAGTATATGCACCTTTCACCCAGCCCAATTCCACATAAGTGTATTATTGTGGCAATAAAACCTTTTCTGATTCTGATTACATGGCATTTTTTGTGTGTTTAAAAGTACTGGGTGGGCTATACAACCAGTGGTGGAGGAAGTATTCAGATCCTCTACTTAAGTAAAAGTACTAATACCACACTGTAAAATGTTACATAAGTAAAAGTATGTAAGTAACATCTGAAAAATGTTACCAAAGTATTAAAAGTAAAAGTACTCAATGCAGAAAAATCCTCACATTTTAGAAACTGGAAACGAACAGAACAGTTCTGTTAATCAACTAAGTGTTTAATCGGCTAATCATTTCAGCTGTACTTGTATGCCTTTGTTGGGTAGTTTAATGTATAATAAAACATTTTATTTTATAAACTATTTGTTTTGTGTGCAACAGTCTTAATTTGGAAAGTAACTAGTTACTAAAGCTGTCAGAATAAGGTAGTGGAGTACAAAGTACAATATTTCTCTCTGAAAGGTAGTGGAGTAGAAGAAAGTAACATGAAAAGAAAAGACTCAAGTAAAGTACAAGTAGCCTACTTCAAATTTGTACTTAATTACAGTACTTGAGTAAATGTAGGCTACTTCATTACATTCCACCACTGTATATAACCCAAATGAAATGAAGTCATTTTGAGGCATACATAACCTTTTGGTGACAAGGTTGATGCGGCAATCCCTTATTGGGTTGGTGCTCTAAAGATATCTACAAAAAAACGCAATAAAAGCAACTAGAATGTATATAAGCTGGGCGACCGATGCTTATGCGCGCGCACCCGCGGAGGGCAAATCACCGGCTCTGTTTGTCCATCGCTTATTCCGTAGTGACCCTTGTAGCACACACTTTATGCGCAGCTTTTACGCAAACTACTATTCAACCAGAGTTGCGCGTTGTTAAGGATTTTTTTTGTCTTGACCGTTGTTGTATTAGAATACATCAGTGACACACTTTTACTTATTTATCTCTACGGTTTATTTATTTTCTCTGTCCTGTACTTCACTGCACCAAAGCCCATATTCGAAATTCTTTGACTGCACATTCTCGCGCAGCATTGACTGTCACGTGAGTCGTCTCGTGACAACAGGAAGAAGGAATGGCAACAGTGTAAGGATGCTGCTGCTGCTTTGACACTTTTCAACTCTGGATTTTAATATCTGCAGAAAGCGACAGACAACAATGGCTTCTTTTATAAAAGAAACACAAAGGTGGGCTTTTTTCAATTCAGAGACAAATAATCATTTCAGTAGCGTAACGTTAAGATACCTGTAGCCTAATCCAGAGACAGGAAGACATGCTTAAATGTATCAATATTGGGATTTGGTGCATAAATGGACACTAGCAAACACGTTACACTAGTTTGGGGATGATTTATGTTACTACTTTCATCATGAAACTGCGTCTTTATCAGATTTTTTACATTTACATGATTTGTGTTTTTTGGGAGCAAGGTGGATATTAGTGAAGTAGCTATATTTTAGTAACGTTACTGCTGTAAAACTTTGCGATACATGCATTCGCCTTGAGACATGTCTTTTAGTAAGACCACAGCATATCAGAGGGAAATATCAAAAGGGTAAATTTCAAGTTCACAACTTACTTTGCAGAACAAGGTTTTTCCAATTTAATGTAATGATGCATTGTTTTAAAGTGCTCATATTATGCTTTTTGGCTTTTTCCCTTTCCTTTATTTTGTTAGGCCTATATATCTTTTTGTTCACGTTATAGGTTTACAAAGTGAAAAAGCCCAAAGTCCACCCCAAAGGCACTTACCATCTTCCAGAGAAAACACTGTTCACAAACTGCTCCAAACAGCTCAATTGTAGTCCAGCCTTTACTTCCGTGACAAACGTGCGTCACTTTGTAACACGTTATAATGCTCGCCTAGCTGCTAGCGTGGCACGCCCTAAAGGCCCTGACACACCAACCCAATAATCGGCCGTCGGACAGTCTGGCGAGGTCAGTGACTCAAGTGTGTTCGGTGTGTTCCGTGCCGTCGTCCGTTGGAGGGGCCATCGGCCTTCATTTGGGCCGATTTGACATGTTGAATCGGAAGGTGGGCAGTCGGACTCAATGGCCAATCTGATTGGTGGAGCGCTAACCCGGAAATGACGAGCGGGATGAGCCTGACTGACGCCTCTCAAAATCTGACGAAAATCTTTTAAACTGACCTTTGTTGATCTGAAATGAAGACAGATTCAGCAACTGCATGGCATATTTATATATATATATATATATATATATAACTGAAAATGAGCATAATATGAGCACTTTAAGTTTAAATTAGGCAGCAGTATATGTGTATATATATATATATATATATATATATATATGCAGTGTGTAGTTCAGTGAAAACATTTCAAATGTACAAACAATTATTACAATTACAACATGGAGTTAAAAGGCTTATTATTTGAAGTGCTGTGTGTTGATTGTGACTTAAAGTAGTTTTTCATGTTTAATTGATTGCAATAATATAAGAAAGTAATTAAAGTCAACATACATACATAAAAGAAAGTCAACATATATACATACATACAGAGTCTCAAGAGTAAAACATCATGTAAGATGCACAAACTGGGCCTAAAGTCCACCATTCTTCAGAACTGGTCATTTTATAGTAAATTAGCTTTGTTGTTTTACTACCTTAGTTTTTAATGCACATATGTGTATTAGTGAAATTGTTGTGTATACAGCATATTTACTCTGCAGTAGCTAGTATGTGTGTGTGTGTGTGTGTGTGTGTGTGTGTGTGTGTGTGTGTGTGTGTGTGTGTGTGTGCGCACACTAGTCTTTATACTCAAATGTATGTACACACTCATCTCATTCTCTCATCTCATTTTAGGGTGCTATGCACTCCTCAAACCTGCACTGATGCTCTTGTTTACCCTGTGAAACCTATTGCAATAGATAGAAGAAACTACTGTTTGCTGTATGTTGTCACTGCTATATGTTTGTAGTTTATGTGTGTTTGTTATCAATGTATAGAGGTACCTTTTGAATATCACTGACAGCCAGCGTGACATACCTTTCATGTACGGCATCATAATCTGGCAGTAAACTGATTCGCTTTCTTAACTA